>NW_026948194.1:0-260670 GCF_963921235.1 Mobula hypostoma | reverse complement strand
CTAAGGTCCCCCGGGTCCACATCGAATGGATCTTATATGTCGGGCGAATCCGGTCACTCCCACCAGGTCCGGGAAGGTTTAGGAGGCCGCCCATCTTCCGTGCTCCTCCTGTATGGCCTTTGTGTTATTAATTCCGTCCTGCAATCCAGCTGACAATGAAACTGTACAGTCGAGAAGGCAGGAGAAGCACGAGAGTGCCTACGAGCATCTGCAAGCTTTCCATGTGCTCCGGATACATAGCATACAATACACCAGTCGGCACACCGTCGATCTTCTCCTTACTGACGCCTGCTTTCAAAAGGGTAGTGAACATCTCCCCTGCGCGTCAGGGCGGGTTTCCTAGTCCCACTGGTACCATTCATACCTCCCACCCCCCCCCCCTCCAATATTCGTTAGCCGAGTCGAATGGACTCGGGGTTTAACCGCCTGGAAGTCCGAAAGGTTCCTGCAGCGGCGTTCGTCACGTCCTCCACATCCTCCTGAACTGAGGGCCCGAATAATCCAAGAGCCACAGCCCGAATGGATGGGGCCAGCATCACTGCACCAATCTGGTGTACATCCCTCACTGAATTCCTCTTGGTGGGGATCTCGACCCCGTCGCCACTGGACCTCCCCAAGTCCCCAGACATCCTGTATTGACCAGGGCCTGTTGTCTTCAGCGGTGAATGCCTTCAGTGGCAGTCTCCCAGTCCCACTGTCCCTGTAGAAATCCCAATCAAGGGGGTGCGGGAATACCTCCTTAACAGCATCCAACACTTGAGAAAAGAACCGAGCCACACAGGGGATATTGGCGTAACTCAGTGTTAATACGGGGGTTCGAGGTTAAACCCCCAGCCTTGCTTGATCTTCAGGATGAACGGTTATGCTAGCTACCTCCATCATCCCACAAGCGGAGTAACCATTCCGCTAGCGACTCCCCAGACCTTATGTTTAAAACGGGCAGCCATCTCAGATAGCTCCTTATCATTATACTCCTTGTACTCGAGAGTCTGTACTCCTCGCTGCCCGTGTACAGTCTTTTGAGAAGTCACCACGGCAGGCCGAGCCTGCAATGGTTCTGGAGGAACAGCAGTTTCCCCCCTCACCGAAGGCACCCATTATCATTATTCATCATACCATATATTCCCCATCCCCAGTATCTGATCTCCCTTGGGATAACAACATTGATCTTATCTTCGGTGAGCATGGGGGTATAATTCTGGCGGTGAGCCGCCTCCTGATGTTTAATTTGCACTGGCCTACATGTCATCTTCAATTCCCTTCCTGCCTCAGCTTCCTATGCCCTATTCTGACTGGTCCTCACCACCTCAATCATTACTGAGCACCTGTCCTTCACAGCATTCCGTCATCCCTCAACTTATCCCTTTCTTGTTCCACCTCACAGGGTCCCTTCCAACTGTTGGCACAAGGCTGTGGCCAGCAGCCAATAGCCATCAGTATGAGAACCTTCGTTTCAATGGAAAATTTATTTCTTCGCAACAACCTAGCCATTCTTACTTTCCCATTTCTCGCCAGTATTATCTTGGCGACCATCCCAAGCTTATGGGAGGTCCCAGCTTAGCAAGGGTGTTAGCAAGTACAGCAAACCCATCAGTATTATCCGCCCATCTTCTTCTTACAGAAACATCTGACTGATGCTAAGCTGGGGCACATCTCACTGATGTTACCTGGGGTCGTGCCAGGTGTTTCGGGTCTTTCAACGTCATACACCCTCGCCCAGGCGACCCCAACCGGGGTTGATCAGACCCCGGCCTGTGTCCTAGCAGCAACACACAGGGATCTGCCCTCTTTATCCAGAGCCATCTTGACGCTGTTTCTCTGCTGCATCTGTGGTGGTAGAAACGGCTCTCCTTCTTCTCTCTCCCGTGACTCCAAGTGCAGTGTGTACTTTGCAGAGCAGACTGGCCTGCAAAGCCACGACTGTCACCTCGACCTCCACGGGCCAGCACTCTGCTCTCCAGCCTCTTCTCTGCAAGTTGTTCTTCAGATCTTCATACTTGGCTCTTTTCCGCTCGTGGCCCCCTCCATGCGATCTTCCCACGGCACGGTAAGCCCAAACATAAGAACGTGCTTCAATGAGTCGGACCACAACACAGTGTCGGGCCGCAGTGTAGTCTCTGTGATGTGGGGAGGAACCTGCAGCTGGTTTCCCAGGTCTGCTTTTAGCTTCCAGTCCTGCCCAGTGAAGAGCAACCCGGTTGCCTTCTGGTCTTTCCCCCTCTTTGACACAGCAGGTGGTATTCTTGACCGGACTGGTTTTCCCGGCAGATGTTAAGGGAGCTGCAGATTGTCTCAGCAATTGTCCGGATGACCTGGTCAGGCCGCCACCGATAATGGCCAACGGCAAGAGCTCTGGGGCAGCAGCTCAGAATGTGCTCCAGCGCGCCGGTCTTCTCACAGAGGGGGCAAGCTGGCCGTTCTGCAAGGCCCCAGCAGTGCAGGTTGGACGGGCTAGGAAGGACGGCATAAACAGCCTGGATAAGGAACCTGATGCGGTGTGAATCCACCTTCGAGAGATCATTCCACGTGATCTTCCGCTCGATCACCTGCTCCCATTTGGTCCCGGCTCCTTGCTGTTTCATTGCCACTGCTCTGCTGGTCCTCTCCTCCTCCACAGCTGCCCTTACTTCATTCTACACCAGTTCTCGTCGCTCTTTCCCCTGTACTTTGTCAAAATGGGGGACTTCAAGGCTTCCGAGTCCGACTCTTCCCTTGGCGACTGCCCCCACCAGCACTTTGTGACGTAGTCACCCCTCAGCTTCTCCCACCGCAGCTTCCGCTCTCCACTCTCTTCCAGTTCTCACCGCCACTCCTGCTCCGGAAACCTTTGGATCTGAAGATTCCCGGTACTGCAGCACCTCTCTTGCTGGCAAAACCTTCAACTCCTCCTCGATGGATTTCAGGGGGAGCCTCGGTTTGCAGTAGAGCGATGCTGCTGATATCCCTTGGTAAACCCAGCCATCTTCGCAAGGCACCGGCTGACGACCCTCTCTAATTCAGCAAAATGGAAATTGGAAACTTTTTATCAAAAACAGGAGAAAATCTGTGGATGCTGGAAATCCAAGCAACACATACACAAAATGCTGGAGGAACCTAGGAGGCCGGGCAGCATATATGGAAAATAGTAAACAGTCGACGTTTCGAGCCGAGACCCTTCATCAGGACTGGGGGGAAAAAAGATGAGATGTCAGAGGAAGAAGTGTGCGAGTTAAAGGGGTGGAAGAAGTGGCAGGTAATAGGTGGAACTGGGAGAGGGGGAGTAGTGGAGGAAAAAAACTCTTCTTGGGATCTAATTTCCTTAACGATTCTCGAAAGATCATTGCTAATGCCTCCACATCTCTTCAGCCACCTCTTTCAGATCCCTGGGGTGTACACCATCTGGTCCAGGTGACCTATTTACCTTCAGACCATCTCTGTTTCCCAAGAACCTTCTCCCGAGTAACGTAACTTTACACATTCTGACCACTGAAAAATGGCAATTCGATATTCCTGCCAGTGTCTTCCACAGATGAGAGTGATATACAATACTTATTCAGTTCATCTGCCATCACCTTGCACACCCACCCCATTACTACCTCTCCAGCATCATTTTTCAGTGGTTTGATATCCACTTCCGCCTCTCTTTTACAGTAAATGTACCTAAAGAAAAAAATGGTATCCTCTTTAATATTATCGGCTAGCTCACCTATGTATTCCATCTTTTCCTTCTTAATTATTTTAGTTGCATTCTTTTGGTTTTTTAAAGCTTCCCAATCCTCTAACTTCCGAGTATTTTTTTGCAATATGCCCTCTCTTTGGTTTTTATATTGTCTTTGATTTCTCGTATCAGCCACAGTTTTGTCACCTGACTATTGGAATACCACTTCCTGTTTGTGACGTGTATATCCTGCACCTTCCGAATTGCTTCCGGCCGTCACTGCCGTTTTCATCCCTGTCCGTGTTCTTTTCAAATCAATTTTGACCAATTCTACTCTCATGCCTCTAAAATTCTCTTTATTCCACCTCTGACTTTAGCTTCTCCTTCTCTATTGTCAGAGTGAATTTGATCATATTAAGATCACTCGCCACTGAGGGTTCTTTGAACATAAGCGACCTAATTAACTCCGCTTCATTACAACACCCAATCCAGATTAGCAGATCCCCAAGTGGGTACAACCACGAGCTGCTCTAAAAAAAACATCTTGTTGGCATTTTAGGAATTCCTCCTCTTGAGACCAACACCATCCTAATTTTCCTAATCAGCTGCATGACAATCCCCCATGACTACTGTAACATTGCCCTTTTGGCACGCATTTTCTATCTCCCATTGTAATTTGTGGACCACATACTTGCTTCTGTTTGGAGGTCTCCATACAATTCCCATCAGGGATTTTTTTTTTTACATTTGCTCTTCCTTAATTCTACCCACAGATTCTACACCTTCCAACCCTATGTCACCTCTTTCTAATGATTTTATTTAATATTTTACCAACAGAGCCACACAACCCCACTACCGGCTTGTTATTTCAAGAAACATATAAGTATCTGGGAAACAAGAGGACTGCAGATGCTAGAAATCTAGAGAAATACACACAAAGTACTGGAAGAGCTCAGCATGTCAGGCAGCATCTATGGATGGGAATCAACATTTCGGGCCAAGACCCCTCTTTGGGACTCTTGATACCCATGTATCTGGAATGTCAACAAGCAAAGAAAATAGAAAGTAGTACGAAATAGGGAAAACCTTTGACAAAATTTAGTTCAAGGCTTTAAAAAACCTGCCAAACAGAGATCAATAGCTAACAAATACAACAAAGGCAGTAAACACTTTCGTCAAAACGGACATTGACTTCCTTTTAATAAAAATATCTTAGTCCCATTTCAATCCATAAAATTTACAAACATAAATAAGAAATTTAGAAAAGCGTATTTACACTTAAACCCACTTAGATTAACACTACCTTCGACAGAAGGAGGAATAGAAATAACACACGTGGAAAAAAAAACACAACGGTCAGATAAAACTTCTAAGTAAATATTTTCATCAAAAATGAACTGGATTCAGCACTCCATGTGTGTATATGCAATTGTGATAAGAAATACCAGAAAACTGAAATGAGAGGCCCATTCAGAAAAAATGAAACATCACTATGGAAGAAAACATTAACCAGTGGAATGAGTATGACCCTCCATGGGAGACATCCCAACGATCTGAACAGATGAGATGTTGACAAGGAAGCATCGATCACCTGACTGAGAGTTGGAGACCTCCTCCCAGAAACAGGGGGGGTTCCTTGCAGAAATATGGGATAAGGTGGTTAACAAAAGGCAAAAAAAAAAATCAAAAATACATGAAATGCCAAGAAAAACCAGACACAATCCAACATATTCCGGGATCCTGCAGCAGTTTAACTCAGTTTGATTACTTATGAAGTACAATCAAGTGGAAAATATCATTGACCAAAATCTTGCTTTAAAATACAAACTCATGAATGCCCTCCATCACTCCATAAATTCAAGCCTGATCCAGTTTTGGAGTCAAAATCTTACAAATTATTTGATAATCAATACACTATTTCAGATAGGACAATCCATAATAACCATGGGGATATAATCTTACAGGATAAACAAGCAGAAACAACCCCCACAATAGAAAAAGCATTCCCAACACACACGTTCCTCGACCAGTGGAGCACCTCACCACTGGTGTTGTTTGTGTCATCAGTCACACAATCTCTGTCAATCAGCTTCCAAGTGTTGCTACTCTGTCATTCATTGCCACGCCCCACTGCTGATTCCCTTCTCCTCATCATACGTTCTTACCCCGACCATCGTCCACAGCCCCAAACTCTGCCCTGTGCAGACCCGCCTCTGGTTTCTGACCCTGCTCCATTGAACATCCAACTAATGGTTTCCCATTCTGCTTTCAGTCTTTAGAGGAGAGTGGTGTTTTCTAACAACCCTTTAGAAGCAGGGAAAATGACCCATAACGTGGAAATGAGTCGTGATTAAGGAGGTTAACTACCAATGTCATGCTTCTCAGCACAGAGATTAGAGGGACGAAGAGCATCCCAAACAGAACCACAGTCAGCTCGACTTCTTCAGTCTGCAGAGAATTCAAGGGAAACCTCTTCACCCACAGAGTGGTGACTGTTTGGAACCCATCACCACAGGGAGAGTGAGAGATGAACAACAGGGGAGGATTTAAAAGGACTGTCGTGGAACAGAATTATTGGCAGGGTACAGCCGGCCTGAGTTGACTCTCTCCTGTACACTAGTTGTGTTATAAATTCACTAAGTAATGGAGACAGAGTTTAAAATAGAACTGATTTATTTGTCTCAGATACAGGAATAGTAATCTCCAGTCTCTTTAAGGTGAATATGCAGCAGAAGAAACTCCTCCCATGCACAGTGACCAGGGTGCAGAACTGAGTGTGGTGAGCAGCAGCAATAATTGCAGAGTTCAGCACCGACAGTCACTGTCAAAATT
Organism: Mobula hypostoma; assembly: GCF_963921235.1. NCBI lineage: Eukaryota > Metazoa > Chordata > Chondrichthyes > Myliobatiformes > Myliobatidae > Mobula > Mobula hypostoma. The sequence continues at coordinate 254,201 of NW_026948194.1, read as the reverse complement.
GCATTGAGCAACTGTGATGGACAAATATCCAGCATGCAGCTTATTGAAACTTTCTGCCCAGTGTGAACCCAGCAGTGTGCCACAAGTATATCACACTGTAAGGTTTCACCGCTCATTTAATGGCCTCTCTGTAATGTTTCACTGCTGAAGTAATGGTTTCACCGCAGCAGCAATGTTTAGGTTATGAATAGAGATAACAGGGTTTTGGATTGCGGTGCTATCCAATGTTACGTAACTGGCAGTAATGAATGTCAATTGAGGCAGATTATATCAAAACAACCAAACATTTATTAAACACCGATGAACAATGGGGGAAAGAATGAAAACCTTAACCGGAAGTAAACTGTTATGCAGCCCTTCAACAAACCACCACTAAGTAGTATTTCTTAAAACGATAAATGCGAAAACAGTTCTTAAAGCGATAAATTCAAACACAGTTCTTAAAATGGTAAATTCGAAAATCCAAGTGATTTATACAGTCAATTGGGAGAGACTTCTCTGAAGAAGAATTTCTTCATAGATGAGACTTTCCTTCTGGTTCTGTCCAAAGGATTCACGACGAAGGAAATAGACGGCTTAAAGCAACTGACCTTTCTTCTGGTGAGCAAATCCTACATGAACTACCTTGCTCTTTTGGCAGGAGTTACCTTTGATGCAGGTCGCTACTTCTTCAACGAAGACTCAGTAAGGTCAATCCTTTATTAAACTGCCGATCGATACCAACTTTTCTTAATCTTTCAGATCCTGTACTTCGATAAAGCCTTCACTCTCCAATACTACTGAAAAGGTACATCAACAAATCCGGCAGAAATTGGGTAAATTACCAGTCCAGCACTTTACTACCTTACAATACAACGTAAAACTCTGTTTTAAAAATGAAACAGCATCATAAGCAAATACGCAACAGAACGGAGTCTCTAGCTAATGTTCTAACTGCGTCACCAGAGTCTGCAGATGGGCCAGATGGTCTGCATCCCAGAGTGCTTAAGGAAGTGGCCCAAGAAATAGTGGATGCATTAGTGATAATTTTTCAAAACTCGTTAGATTCTGGACTAGTTCCTGAGGATTGGAGGGTGGCTAATGTAACCCCACTTTTTAAAAAAGGAGGGAGAGAGAAACCGGGGAATTATAGGCCGGTTAGCCTAACGTCGGTGGTGGGGAAACTGCTGGAGTCAGTTATCAAGGATGTGATAACAGCACATTTGGAAAGCGGTGAAATGATCGGACAAAGTCAGCATGGATTTGTGAAAGGAAAATCATGTCTGACGAATCTCATAGAATTTTTTGAGGATGTAACTAGTAGAGTGGATAGGGGAGAACCAGTGGATGTGGTATATTTGGATTTTCAAAAGGCTTTTGACAAGGTCCCACATAGGAGATTAGTGTGCAAACTTAAAGCACACGGTATTGGGGGTAAGGTATTGGTGTGGGTGGAGAATTGGTTAGCAGACAGGAAGCAAAGAGTGGGAATAAACGGGACCTTTTCAGAATGGCAGGCGGTGACTAGTGGGGTACCGCAAGGCTCAGTGCTGGGACCCCAGTTGTTTACAATATATATTAATGACTTGGATGAGGGAATTAAATGCAGCATCTCCAAGTTTGCGGATGACACGAAGCTGGGTGGCAGTGTTAGCAGTGAGGAGGATGCTAAGAGGATGCAGGGTGACTTGGATAGGTTGGGTGAGTGGGCAAACTCATGGCAGATGCAATTTAATGTGGATAAATGTGAAGTTATCCACTTTGGTGGCAAAAATAGGAAAACTGATTATTATCTGAATGGTGGCCGATTAGGAAAAGGGGAGGTGCAACGAGACCTGGGTGTCATTATACACCAGTCATTGAAAGTGGGCATGCAGGTACAGCAGGCGGTGAAAAAGGCGAACGGTATGCTGGCATTTATAGCGAGAGGATTCCAGTACAGGAGCAGGGAGGTACTACTGCAGTTGTACAAGGCCTTGGTGAGACCACACCTGGAGTATTGTGTGCAGTTTTGGTCCCCTAATCTGAGGAAAGACATCTTTGCCATAGAGGGAGTACAAAGAAGGTTCACCAGATTGATTCCTGGGATGGCAGGTCTTTCATATGAAGAAAGACTGGATGAACTGGGCTTGTACTCGTTGGAATTTAGAAGATTGAGGGGGGATCTGATTGAAACGTATAAGATCCTAAAGGGATTGGACAGGCTAGATGCGGGAAGATTGTTCCCGATGTTGGGGAGGTCTAGAACGAGGGGTCACAGTTTGAGGATAGAGGGGAAGCCTTTTAGGACCGAGGTTAGGAAAAACTTCTTCACACAGAGAGTGGTGAATCTGTAGAATTCTCTGCCACAGCAAACTGTTGAGGCCAGTTCATTAGCTATGTTTAAAAGGAAGTTAGATATGGCCCTTGTGGCTACAGGGGTCAGGGGGTATGGAGGGAAGGCTGGGTTCTGAGTTGGATGATCAGCCATGATCATAATAAATGGCGGTGCAGGCTCGAAGGGCCGAATGGCCTACTCCTGCACCTATTTTCTATGTTTCTATGTCTCCCTTTTATATACCTGTTGAGAACAGGTCATCATGTGACCTCACATCAGCGGGAAAATTACATCAGGTGACCTCCAAAACAAAAAAAACCCATTACATCATACTTACAAGACAGTCACAAGATATCCATGAGCGATGTAACACCAATGACAGAACTGTTCTTTCTTGTGAGACTGGAAGAGAGATTTCCATGGTCTTTTGCTGGGGAGAGATGAGAAGACACAAATGGAGAGAGTGGGTCCTTTCTCTTTTTTTTTTTGTTTTCTTTACTAACCCTATAGTCAAAGTAAGAATTATAAAGCTCAATTGTTTAATCACATATTGTGTACCATTTGTTATTTTGGGGTACTGATTTGTAACAGGGGACACATCGAGCAGCATCCACCCAAACGAGATTTCTTAAGCTTGGCCAGGCTGGGGGGGCTACCACCCCCTATATTAAGCTGCTAGCTGAAGCGAGAGTTACATAAGGTTAGATGACTGAGTGAATCGCTTACCACATTCACAGCAGGTGAACAGCCTCTCCCCAGTATGATCTCAGTGATGCACATTTGATTGATTTGGCTAAGAGAATCTCTTCCCAAAGTCTGAGCAGGTGATCAGCCTCTACCCAGTGTGAACTCACTGATGTACCTTCAGATGGGATGAGCAAGTGTATCCCTTCCCACAGTCTGAGCAGGTGAATGGCCTCTCTCCAGTGTGAACTCGCTGATATATCTTAAGTTGAAATGACTGAATCTTTTCCCACAGTCTGAGCAGGTGAATAGTCTCTCTCCAGTGTGAACTCTCTGATGTGCCTTCAGTTGGGATGACCAAGTGAATCACTTCCCTTCAGTCTGAACAGGTGAATGGCCTCTCTCCAGTGTGAACTCTCTGATGTACCTTAAGTATAGATAACCGAGTGTATCCCTTCCCACAATCCAAGCAGGTGAACGGCCGCTCCCCGGTGTGAACTCGCTGGTGTGCCATTAGGTCGGATGACCGAGTGAATCCTTTAGCACAGTCTGAGCAGGTGAACGGCCTCTCTCCAGTGTGAACTCTCTGATGTACCTTCAGTTGGGATGAGGAAGTGACTCCCTTCCCACAGTCTGAGCAGGTGAACGGCCACTCCCCGGTGTGAACTGACCGGTGTGCTTGTAGGTGGGATGATCGAGTGAATCCCTTCCCACAGTCTGAGCAGGTGAACGGCCTCTCCCCAGTGTGAAATTGCTGATGTACCTTCAGTTGAGATGACGATGTGAATCCCTTCCCACAGTCTGAGCAGGTGAATGGCCTCTCCCCAGTGTGAACTGACCGGTGTGCTTGCATTTGGGATGATCGATTGAATCCCTTCCCGCAGTCTGAGCAGGTGAACGGCCTCTCTCCATTGTGAACTCTCTGATGCACCTTCAGTTTAGATAACCGAGTGAATCCTTTCCCACAGTCTGAGCAGGTGAACGGCCTCTCCCCTGTGTGAAGTGACTTGTGTACCAGTAGGTCGGATGACCGAGTGAATCCTTTCCCACAGTCTGAGCAGGTGAACGGCCTCTCTCCAGTGTGAAGTCTCTGATGTATCTTTAGTTGGGATGAGCAAGTGACTCCCTTCCCACAGTCTGAGCAGGTGAACGGCCACTCCCCGGTGTGAACTGACTTGTGCACCAGTAGGTCTGATGAATTAGTGAATCCTTTCCCACAGTCTGAGCAGGTGAATGGCCGCTCTCCAGTGTGAACTGACCGGTGTGCTTGGAGGTGGGATGACTGAGTGAATCCCTTCCCGCAGTCTGAGCAGGTGAACGGCCTCTCCCCAGTGTGAACTCTCTGATGTACCTTCAGTTTAGATGCCTGAATGAATCCTTTCCCACAATCTGAGCAGGTGAACTGTTGCTCCCCGGTGTGAACTCGCTGGTGACCCATTAGGTCAGATAACCGAGTGAATTCTTCCCCACAAATTCAGCAGATGACCAGCCTCTGTTCGAAGTGAACTGACTGGTGTGTCCACAGGTGGGGAGACCAACTGAAACCCTTCTCACACACAGAACGGGTGAATGGCCTTGTTGAACTTGCTGATGTACCTTCAGTTGAAATGACCGAGTGAATCCATTCCCACTGTCTGAGCAGATGAATGGGTTCCCCTGTATAAAATGATGGGAATACCAGTCGGTCAGATAACCGAGTGAGTCCCTCCCCACAGTCTGAGCAGGAAGGATGATCGAGTGAATCCCTTGCCCTACTTCTTAAATATCTGGACGAAGTCAGCAAAACTGGTGTGTTGTGTTCGTGATTCCAGTAGACAAATTCCTTGTCGTTATTAATCTGTAAAAAGATTTACAAAATCGATCAATGAGTGAAGAACAACATTTCAGATGAGATCACTTGAGTTGCCAAGGTGTGATCTGGTATCACACTGTTACAGTGAGGTTCAACCCAAGTTGGAAAGAGAAATCATCTTCTAACTGGGCACAGTGCTGGTATCTGTAATGACCATCAAACTCTCTGATGCTCTTCCTGTCTCTATAAGAATGGAGCATTTCTGCCATCTCCAGTCTGTGACCTGGCTCAGTTTGACTCTCTCCATTGGTATTATTCCCTGTTCCCACTGAGCTGCATGGGTGCCTGGCCCCACAGTAACTGAAACACCCTCACACAAATAGCCGGCAGTGCATTCCACGCACCCACCACTATCTGTGTAAAAAAACTTACCCCTGACATCCCCTCGGTATCTATTAACAAACACCTTAAAACTATGCCCCCTCGTGTTAGCCATTTCAGCCCTGGGGAAAAAAAAAAGCTTCTGGCTATCGACATGATCAATGCCCTCATCATCTAAAACACCTAAAAAACGCTCTCAACATAAACAAGGAAATTATACATTGCTGTGAGGATTTGTCAGAAATACTGTATACAAAATTATGAGGGTATAGACAGGGTAAATACAAGCAGCTTTTTCCACTGAGGTTGGCTGGGATGACAGCCAGATGTCATGGGTAAGTGGGGAAGGTGAAAATTTTACAGGAACATTTGGAAAAGCTCTTTACTGAAATGGTCATTAGAGTGTGGAATGAGATACCAGCACAAGTGAAGAATATGAGCTCAGTTTCACCATTTAAAAGAAGTTTGGATGGGAGCCTGGATGGTAGGGGTATGGAGGGCGATGGTCCCAGTGCAGGAGGTTGCATCAGACAGCTTAAAAGTTTTTTCGGCATTGACTAGATGGGCTAAATAGCCTGTTTCTGCACTGAACATCCCCATGTTTCTATGACAGAGAAGCTGGCCGAACTTGTCTGGAAGGGAAAAGGTAGGAGTGACAACGGAGCAGCAATGGCTGGAGTTTCTGGGAGCAATTCGGGAGCTGAGTGATCGATACATCCCAAAGAAGTGGAAGCATTGGAAAGGCAGGAGGACACAACCATGGCTGAAATGAGAAGCCAAAGAGAAGGCAAACAAAAGAGCAAAAACTATAGGGAAGCTTTTAGAAACCAACAGAAGACAACTAAAATAAAAGTCGGATGAGCTCGGGGGTGGAATTATGATATTGTGGTCATTAGTGAGTTTTGGTAGCACCCAACAGTCTGAGGCATTTAGAGGAACAAAATATCCGGGGCCTCAATATCTCTTGAAAACCAAAGTTCTATGCACCAGTTACCTTTCAACTTTTATTTTGGCAGGCACATACAAACTAGACACTCTCAAAATTTCACTTCTGAAGGCCTCCCACTTACCAAGTACTCCTTTGCCAGAAAACAGACTGTCCCAAACCACACTTGTCAGATCCTTTCTGATACCATCAAAATTGACCTTTCTCCAATTTAGAATCTCAACCCATGGTTCAGATCTCTCTTTTTCCATATTTACTTTGAATCTCATGGAATTATGATCACTAATTTCTGGCACCAGCCCTGGATCATTTCTTAACAGCTTATTGCAGACTTCTACGTAGGGAATTCTATGAACTGATTAAGGGCACATTTGACAAACTCTACCCCACCTAGTCCTTTTACAGTATGGGAGTCCCAGTCAAAATATGGAAAGTGAAAATGATTTACTGAATCAATCTTTGTTTCTTGGCATGGTCTGCGATCTCCCTACAAATATGTTCCTCTAAATCCGTCAGACTGTTGGGTGCAACCAAGTACCAATAATGGCTGCAATATCATAATTCCCTGTCCTGAGCTCATCTGGCTTTCCTATGATGCTTCTTGCATTGTGATATACACAGCTCAGCACATTCATCGCACCATGCTCAACCATTTGATTGTCGACTCTATCTGAGCTCTGAACAACATCTGACTGGTGTCAAGAAAACAACCTCTCCCTCATTGTCACAAAAACAAAGGAGCTGATTGTGGACGACAGGAGGAATGGAGACAGGCTAACCTCTAGTGACATCAATGGATCTGGGGTTGAGAGGGTGAACAGCTTTAAGTTCCTCGGCATAAACATTACCGAGGATCTCACATGGTCTGTACATACCGGCTGTGTTGTGAAAAGAGCACAACAGCATCTCTTCACCTCAGACGGTTGAAGAAGTCTGGGATGGTGCCCCAAATCCTAAGAACTTTCTACAGGGACACAACTGAGAACATCCTGACTGGCTGCATCACTGCCTGGTATGGGAACTGTACTTCCCTTAATCGCAGGAACCTGCAGAGAGTGGTGCGGACAGCCCAATGCATCTGTAGATATGAACTTCCCACTATTCAGGACATTTACAGAGACAGGTGTGTAAAAAGGGCCCAAAGGATATTGGGGACCCAATTCACAACCACAAACTGTTCCTGCTGCTACCATCCAGGAAACGGTACCACAGCAAAAGGACCAACAGGCTCCGGGACATCATCTTCCACCAGGCCATCAGACTGATTAATTCATGCTGATACAATTGCATTTCTATGTTATATTGACTGTCCTGTGTACAAACTATTTATTATAATTTACTATAAATTACACATTGCTGATTTAGCTGGAGACATAACGTAAAGATTTCTACTCCTCATGTATATGAAGGACGTATGTAATAAAAGTCAAATCAATTCAATTCACCCTCCTCACTATCTGTTCTGTCATTCTGGTTCCCATTCCCCCTACAACTTATTTTAACCACATCACCCCCTCCCCCCACACTAGCACTAGCGAGCCTCACCACTGGGATATTAGTCCCCTCTTGTTCTGTTCCCCTAACAAATCCCCTCTCACCCCTTTGACTTTCCTCTGCCAGGTAAATCCCCCCAACAGTTTCTAAAGTGGATCCACCTGTTGTTGTGTGGGATGAACACAAGATTACTCTGCGATGGCTATTTAACCTCATTCCCCTTCCTGACTCTCACCCAGTTTCCTGTGCCCTGCACTTCAGGTGTAACTCACCTCTCTTCATGTCATACCTGTCAACCCCTCCAGCTCCTGGATGATCCGGAATTCATCCGTTGCAAGTTCCAGCTCCTTAAAGTGCAGGGTTACAAGCTGCAGCTGGATGCACATCTTGTAGGTGAGGGCATCAGGGACACTGGAGATCTCCCCACCTTCCCAACAATGTCTCCTCTAATGTGTAATGACTGGTGTGCACATAAATCTTGTATTGTGCTTTTTTCACCCAGTGTGCACAGTGAATTTTATATAGAGTGGTATTCATTTTAACAGCTATCAAATCATTGTCGATAAGAACTTTGATTTCCTCTGGGTTTGGTCGAGTCCCATCTGCATTCTCACACAACCTATGCAGCAGGCCTGTAACGGGTAATGAAAGATTTTCTCACCAGAGTTTTTGCACATTGTCCATATCTGGTTTGCTTGCTAAATTACGCTTCAAAAAGACAGATTTCAAAATATCACTCCACTTCTTCCCACTTGTAAATTCTCCAGCAACTTTTGCATCGCCACAATACACACAGGTGACACCAGTTTCTGTATTGTACATAAATATTTCCCCTGAACCCTCCTGAGGAATTGAGGATATATTAAAAAAATCATTCTGATCCTATGTAACCTCTGGCTGCAAGAATAACTGGGACTGTATAGGAATTTTTGAACTGAAGTAAACTCTGTCTTCTGCGGTTAGCTAAGACAGGCTCATTACTGGTTCTCTGCGGCTTGCAGAGAGATACATTGAGAGCTGATAACATTATACTTTGCACCCTCTTTAGCTGATAACATTATACATCGTACCCTCGTTTGAGTAATGGGAAGAGGACTCACCGGTAAGGACAGGAATGAACATCTCTCTGTAATTAAATCAGGGCCTTGCAAAGGGAATAACTGATAAGGACTGGACAGTATATCAATCTGTAATTAAAACCTTGATTTAGCGAACTCTCTTATCTAAGTAATTAAGTTTTGCACCAACAGACTTAGTGGGTGTACCAGTTCAAATAACATCCTCCAAAAGTAATGTATGGGGTTTACTATGTATAAATATACGGCTGTAATCTAAGTCAGTCCATTTGTCAGACGGTGGCAGTGCTTACGTGCCTTCCCTTTGACAAATGGGTCTCATACTCCTGCAGGAGAATGCGCAATAAACTGTGGTGACGATAAGAATCTGGTCTCCTGAGTTTTATTCAGATTCAACTTTAACATTTGGCATCATGAACAGGATCCCAGTATAGGGAGAGTCAAGCAGACAGGCTGAGTTAGTGTCTGGACCACTCTGGGGACTGTGGAGACTGACTGGTCGCCCAATAGCTATTTTATTTTTTGTCACTCTCCGACAGTACCTTTAGAGGTACGGTCCCTCGCCCGAGGCTGATCGTATAACCTTGATTGGATCGGGAAAGAATCTGTCAGCAGAAATTTTACTAAATGGGCAGGAGATAGTACTGGCTAAATTTTACAAAGTGGGCAGGAGGCAGACGTGCCGTGTAAGTTTATCAATTGAGCAGGAAGTGCCAGCCGGGTAAATTTATCTGATTGTTAATTGAGCAGGAGGCTTTGTGCCGGGTAAATTACTTAGAGAACACGGGTCAATTGCAGTCGATTGATACGAGTGGGCCAGGAGCAGCCCTACACAATCTGTGTGAGAGTTTTCCAGACAAGGAAAAAAGATTTGCAAATGTTGAGTGCAGCACTGAATAAGAAACTGGTGAACAAAACGTGGCCACTGTGCGGGGCTGGGGGCGGGGAACCTGGAATATTACCTCCTGAGAACAAACAGTAAATTTGATTTGGAAAAAGAACTGTGGAAAGAAGTGGAAATTGTTGAAAAGGGAATGGAAGGAAAAGGCAGATGTAAAGTGGAACAGTATATGATCAGCAAGTTGGAGGAATAATGCATGTGACCAAGGGAGGGAAGAATCCAATAAAACCCCAGAGTTAATGGCTCCACAAAGACAATTGCCGACCCGAATGCTGCCCAATCCACGAGGAGGAGGGACAGCCCTCAGTGATTCCTGTGTATGCACCCTGGAAGCCTCAGGAAATGATAATGATCATGATTCAGCCCCAGATAGAAAAGAACAACCAGCACAGTTTGCTCAGTATGTCCGCAGTACTATACAAATGTATAATGTGACCCGGGAAGATTCATTCTGTCTCTGCTGCATGATTCTCTCAGCTGATGAGGGGCGGAAATGGAAGGCAGAATTGAGATACCAAACCTATCAGGAGTTACAGGTGGGAAACCACAATGAGAATGAACAGACAGACCAGATTATTCAAGCCTTGGAAGGGCTCTCCTGCAACCTGTAAACATCACTGAAGTACTGGAATGCAAACCTAAGCCTGGGGAATTGGGACCAGACTATTGGGAGCAATTTGTGGCCTGCTACAGCACTTTCGCAGGAGACTAAGCCTTTAATTAATGGGAATTCATTCCGTCCCCCCTTTAATGCCTACTGTTCCAATGCTGACCAATTAAGTTAGCCAACACGATTAAAACTAATAATATGGATTGGCCTGACAATGACCAAAATCGAATGCGATGAGCTTTGACATATTATTGGGACCTGGTTTTCGAAACCATATCAACCCAAAAAGGAACTGATATTAAAGGTGAATATCTTAATTAACGAGAGCTGTATAACTCATCTCCTTCTACCTTAGGCCACAAACTTATCAATCACCCCTGCTGTGGACACTTTCTGGAAGTCCAAGATCCATAATGCTGCACGACCGCTGGACTAAGTGTGTAAATGTAGGAGGGGGCTATGTTGAAAAATAAATGTGCGAGGTTTTCTAAAATTGACTCCTTCCACCTTAGGGCACGAACTTATCAATCACCCCTCGTACTCAGTGCTCTACAGCTACCTCGAGTTTTGGCTATTATTAAATGTGTGGCCCACAGCCACATGTCCAACCGGGTCACTAAAGGCAACGCTTTAGCAGATTAGACAGCGAAAAGTGCGACACAATCCTCAGTAGTTGTCGTCCCCTCGGGTTCCCGTCAAACAACCCTCTGTGACTGAAGCAGAACGGGTTTGCCAGACATGCGGGAGGTACGTACCTTTCAGTGGGACGCCTCTGAGGAGGAGCTCAAACTGTGGTCCCAGATGGGGTGCCAGAAAGACCCCAACCTAGGTTTTTAGATCACCCCAGTGGGACAGGTTTGTGTTCCTACACATTTTTTACCAATATTGGTCGATTATATACATAATTGTACACACCTGGGAAAGGATGGAATGGTTGGTAACCTGTACCCTGCACACCGGGTACGACTCCCTCGACAGGTGAATCTTTTTCATGTCTACAAGTTGATTTTATTGTATTGCCTAGAGTATATTGCTATAGATACTGCTTAGTTACTATAGATGTGTTTAGTAGATGGATTGAAGCTATTCCAACTACCAATAATACTGCTATGACTGTTGTGAAGGTATTATTATGGGAAATAATTCCCAGGTACTGAGAAACTGAGAGATACTGAGCTCTGACAATGGCCCACGCTTTGTGGTGAAAGTAGATAAAGAGACATGTAACAACATGTAACGACTTGGCTATCCAGCAACAATTCCACTGTGTACACAACCCACAGGCCGCTGGCATTGTGGAAAGAGCCAGTGGCACTCGGAAGAGTAAATTGGCCAAACTAGCAGCGGAGACTGGACTCACTTGGTTGGAGGCCCTACCGTTAGCCCTATGCCACATGAGGGTTACCCCTCAGGGGAAAACAGGGTTGTCACCAGCTGAAATCATTTATGGACGGCCCATGAGGACACCCTGGGGACCAAGACCTGTGTACCATTGATCCCAGTAAGTCTACCAGCAAAATTAGATATGCACACCCTAGGGGAAGAGATGGGGAAATATACATGCAAACTAACCAAAATTTTCCAAGCATTACATTCACAGGTACGACGGGCTTACAAGGAAGAGAACTACCCCGCAGAGAGGAGTTACTATCTCACCCTAGAACCTGGGGATTTTGTCCTGATCAAGAACTGGGATTCAGGGAAACTCGAACCTCACTGGAGAGGACCATATCAGGTGCTACTGACCACTCCCGTGGCTGTGAAACTGAAGGGGCAATCTTGGTGGATACATCGAACAGACTACAAATGTGTTACTGAAGGAACTGAGTAGAAGCACTCTCACAGACTAAAGGAAAATGTATTGGTTGATAGTGGTGTTGATGTCTATGTCTTTGAGTGGGCTCACCCCAGCATCCGGGGGCCCCCATGTTAACACCTTTCTGTCTCTCTGTCAGATCTATGCCAAACAGGTAGAACTGGGGCCTGCTGGGTTTGTGCCAAAATTCCACAGCATGGTAAAACTATGATTCCAATGTCAGTAATCCCGCTCAACCAGAGTGAGGAACTCTCAGCCTGGGCTTTCTCAAATAACAGCCAGGGAAGTGAGGTGAGGAACTGTGGTCCAGTCAGAGATGACTATGGCTGTCAGTGTTTTGAGAGATGGTATCTCCGGCCCCCATCAAACAGAACTTCCTATACTGGGAAACATGCATCCTGGCCATACTTGCAGGTGCCCAGCATTGGAGAGGAATAACTGAGACTGAGCGATTTTGGATGATCACTTTTCTCCCCTATGGAGTAGCCAGGAATTCACGAGAGATAATCAATTTGGCTACAGCACTTGAGGAGCTGGCCACAATACTGCAGGGGCCCTGACAGAAACACAGGCCCAAGTAACAGAAATATCCAGTGAAATGATTGCAATCTAGCAAACAATCCTACAGAGTCGTATAGCTTCAGATTTTATCCCAGCTGAGAAAGGGGGAACCTGTGCTATTATTAACACAGAATGCTACACCTATATCCCTAATGAATCTACTAACATTACATCTCTCTCTGACCACACTGCCAAGGAGACTGCAGCATTAAGAAAGTACGACAGGACTTACACGGGTTCACCAAAGGGTCGAAATGATGGTCTTCGAAGGCCTGTTCGGTAATATGTGGGGCATGATATTGCATTATGGCCTAATAGTTGTACATATCATTATTATAATTACTGTTGTACGCTGTTTTTACCCACTGATAAGTCAATGCTGTACTCGGTTGCTTTCTGTGTAAAACATTACTGATTTGATCATCATGTAATGGTCAAAAGGAGATCATTGTGGACTTCAGGTATGACAGGAGTCACACTCACGTCCCCATCTACAACAACGGATCTGTCGTGGAGCGTGTATCAAGCTTCAAATTCCTCGGTGTCCACATTTCCGAGGATCTCACCTGGTCCCTGAACTCCTCCATCCTGATCAAGACGGCGCAACACGCCTTTATTTCCAGCGGAGCATGAAGAAAGCTCACCTCTGTCCCAGGGTACTGACGGACTTTTACCGCTGTACCATTGAGAGCATACTCACCAACTGCATCTCAGTGTGGTATGGAAATTGTCCCGTATCGAACCGCAAAGCACTCCAGCGTGTGGTGAAAACTGCCCAGCGGATTATCGGCAGCCAATTGCCCACCATTGAGAACATCTACCATAAACGCTGCCTGGGCTGGGCTAAACACATTATCAAGGATGCATCTCACCCTAACCATGGACTTTTTACTCTCCTCCCATCCGGTAGGCGCGACAGGAACCTCCGCTCCCGCACCAGCAGGCACAGGAAGAGCTTCTTCCCTGAGGCTGTGACCCTGCTGAACCTCACATCACAGCGCTAAGCAGTATTGCATCCGTATTGTACTGTCTCAGTGCTTTTATATTTGTGTGCTGTAGCACTTTTTTTGTTTGCAGTTATTCTGTAAATAACACCATTAGAACCATAGAACCATAGAAACTACAGCACAGAAACAGGCCTTTTGGCCCTACACAGCGGTGCTGAACCATTTTCTGCCTAGTCCCACAGACCTGCACACGGACCATATCCCTCCATACACCTCCCATCCATGTATCTGTCCAATTCATTCTTAAATATTAAAAAAGAACCTGCATTTACCACCTCGTCTGGCAGCTCATTCCATACTCCCACCACTCTCTGTGTGAAGAAGCCCCCGCTAATGTTCCCTTTAAACTTTCCCCCCTTCACCCTTAACCCATGTCCTCTGGTTTTTTTCTCCCCCTGCCTCAGTGGAAAAAGCTTGTTTGCATTCACTCTATCTATACCCATCATAATTTTATATACCTCTATCAAATCTTCCCTCATTCTTCTACGCTCCAGGGAATAAAGTCCTAACCCGTTCAACCTTTCTCTGGAACTGAGTTTCTCAAGTCCCGGCAACATCCTTGTAAACCTTCTCTGCACTCTTTCAACCTTATTTATATCCTTCCTGTAATTTGGTGATCAAAACTGAACACAATACTCCAGATTCTGCCTCACCAATGCCTGAGACAACCTCATCATATTCTTTGCATTTCTGGTGGGATGCTAAATGCATTTCATTGGCTTTGTATTTGTACTCGGTACAATGACAATAAAGTTGAATCTAATCTCATCTAATGATAAAATATGTAAAAGGGTTAACTCTTAGTTAAACAATAGCAGTCTGTTTTTCTGAAAGAAACTGCTGATGATCAACAGATGTGCTAAGCCATGCTGAGCCACATTTCTTCTTGAGGGTGGCTAGCTAGGGTTTCAGGATGCTTATCTCCTTGTGCACTCATGTGTAGAGATAGGACAGCTTCAGTCTGTTCTGTGTGTGTAAGCCATTATGACTATTTTGTAATTTGTCTTTAGGGGCTGTCATGTAGTAAATAACTTTGGCTCCAGCCTGTCTTGTGTTGGGGGTATCTGGACGGATATATCTGTGGTGTAAGGGGAATTGTTAGTCAGTTAGTGGATTGGGCGGGAACAGTCATACACTGTTCCTGTTTGAGTGACTAACTGAGTAAAGGTCAAGTGCTTGGGCTAAAGAGTTTGCACTTATACCGTCTCTGAGTGACTTTATCCGGATTCGACTTCCACAGAATGGGAGTGGTTTTAAAGGGCTGGGCTGCTGGAAGCACATCACCAGACCTGGAGTGATTGCAACTGGGTCTGACAGAGGCATAACTGGTTCTTCTGGCAACATTCAGTCTCACTCCGACTATTCCCTACCTTCCTTTGTACAGGTATGTAATGTCTAAAGGACCAGTGTTTGAGTAAATGAGACTCACCAAACTTTCTCCTGACTGAATCACTGGAATCTCCGAGTCAGATGGGTTCTCTCCAGTTGATGCTCTCAACCCTCGGGCTGGTTCACTTGTTGCTGTTCCCTCGTCTTCAGTCGTGGTTTGCTTCCAGTTGGGGTTTTTCTTCCAATAAATCTCTCACCGCAGGTCTAACTTGAACATGAAAGATAATGAAGCACATTAACAATAAAAAGGAGAAACAAACATTTCTGCTTCATGTTACTAAGAACAAAACTCACTGAAACTTGCCCCTCACATCTCCTCTGACCATAAATGTATTCGACTTTTCAACCACCTTGGATCGTCTGTCCACTCCATCAATTCCTCTCGTAATCTTATAAACATCCATCCAGTCTCAGCCCAGCCTGCGCCGCTCTGGAGAAAACAACCCAAGTTTGTCCAGCCTCTCGTTACAGCTCATGCCCTCTAACCCAGGCAAACCTCTTCTGCGCCCTCTCCAAAGCCCCGGCATCCTTCCTAGAGTGGGGCGATCAGAACAGTATTTAATACTCCGGATGTGGCCTGACTGGAGTTTTATAAAGCTTCAACACAGCTTCCCGGCTTTTGAACTCAATGCAACAACTAATAAAGACAACCACGCCATTTGCCTTCTTAACCACCCGATCAATCTGTGCAGTCTCTTTCAGGGAGCGATGAACTTGGAGTCTAAGATCCCTCTGATCATCAACACCGTTCAGGGTTTTGCATTTAACAGTGTCCTGTCTCAGACATTCGACCTACCGAGCTGCCATGACTAATCAAATCTCACTGAGCTGTCTCAGGTCCTGTTGAATTTATTGCCAAGTGCACAAGTACGGGAAGGTACAGGGACAGAGAAACACTGACTTGTAGCAGCATCACAGGCAAGTACATTCAGATAACACACAGAACACAAATTATACGATTCTCTGTCAGTAACAATCTATAAATATGCTTTATGTCATTAACAATATATAAAATACATTGTGTCATGATCAATATTGAAAGGTGCATTTTGTGTCAATTTAGGTGTCACCATTGAAGAAACCAAGAATATCAGGTCAAAATCCGTAATGATCTACGCTGGAATAGTCAGACGCATCATGCTACAGTGAATGCAACAGGAGCCCTAAATTTTCACCATTGTTCAGCTTCAGTTAAGGAGAAGTTGTACCTCACCACTGTTAGGCCACATTTGGAATATGCAGTTGCTGCCTGGGACCCAAACACAAACAAAAACACTACTTCCACCGAGCGAGACCAAAGACAGGCAGCCCGATTTGTCACAAATACCTATGAGAGAGAAGCCAGTGTTACTGAACGTCTAAATTCATTAAAGTGGAACTCTCTCCAAGATAGATGTGACCTGTCTTTACAAAATGTTAAATGGTCAACTCGACAGAGACTACCAATCCCACATCAAACCCAAACCTTTTAGGAGCAGAAGAGGGCACTAAACTCAGTGTGAAATACTAACTACCAAATCAGATGTGTACAGCAATTCATTTTGCCCCGCACAATTAAAGCGAGGAATACTCTTCATCCTAACACAGTCACACAACCAAACCCAATTAAACTTAAAACAGCTTTTCTTATTGAAAAATTTCCTTCTTAAACCCACACTCCGCCTCCTCCAGTTTAAATCCCATGTGGAATATTTTGGAGGATAAAGAATCAATAACAGACTTGGAGATGTTGAATTTGGTCCCTGTCTCCATTCCTCCTGTCGCCCACAACCAGCTCCGTTGTTTGTGTCACCGGGAGGCAGAGGTTGTTTCCTTGTGTCGGGGTGATGACTCCTTCTCTGCCGGCTGACCCGTTATTATTGGAGATGAGGCCGGTCAGTCAGCGGATTTAACCCGCAGATTGGAGCTGTGGGTGGCGATAAGGTCACGGGTGAACACACGGAGAGTGACGGGGACAGGGTGTGTGTGTGTGTCACGGGTGAACACACGGAGAGTGACGGGGACAGGATGTGTGTGTGTGTGTCACGGGTGAACACACGGAGAGTGAAGGGGACAGGGTGTGTGTGTGTGTCACGGGTGAACACACGGAGAGTGAAGGGGACAGGGTGGGTGTGTGTGTGTGTGTAACGGGTGAACACACGGAGAGTGAAGGGGACAGGCTGTGTGTGTGTGTTTGTCACGGGTGAACACACGGAGAGTGAAGGGGACAGGGTGTGTGTGTGTGTGTGTCACGGGTGAACACACGGAGAGTGAAGGGGACAGGGTGTGTGTGTGTGTTAGTCACGGGTGAACACACGGAGAGTGAAGGGGACAGGCTGTGTGTGTGTGTGTCACGGGTGAACACACGGAGAGTGAAGGGGACAGGGTGTGTGTGTGTGTGTGTCACGGGTGAACACATGGAGAGTGAAGGGGACAGGGTGTGTGTGTGTGTGTGTGTCACGGGTGAACACGGAGAGTGAAGGGGACAGGGTGTGTGTGTGTGTGTGTCACGGGTGAACACACGGAGAGTGAAGGGGACAGGGTGTGTGTGTGTGTCACGGGTGAACACACGGAGAGTGAAGGGGACAGGGTGTGTGTGTGTGTGTCACGGGTGAACACACTGAGAGTGAAGGGGACAGGGTGTGTGTGTGTGTCACGGGTGAACACACGGAGAGTGAAGGGGACAGGGTGTGTGTGTGTGTGTCACGGGTGAACACACGGAGAGTGAAGGGGACAGGGTGTGTGTGTGTGTCACGGGTGAACACACTGAGAGTGAAGGGGACAGGGTGTGTGTGTGTGTCACGGGTGAACACACGGAGAGTGAAGGGGACAGGGTGTGTGTGTGTGTGTGTGACGGGTGAACACACGGAGAGTGAAGGGGACAGGGTGTGTGTGTGTGTGTCACGGGTGAACACACGGAGAGTGAAGGGGACAGGGTGTGTGTGTGTGTGTCACGGGTGAACACACGGAGAATGAAGGGGACAGGGTGTGTGTGTGTGTGTCACGGGTGAACACACGGAGAGTGAAGGGGACAGGGTGTGTGTGTGTGTCACGGGTGAACACACGGAGAGTGAAGGGGACAGGGTGTGTGTGTGTGTGTGTCACGGGTGAACACACGGAGAGTGAAGGGGACAGGGTGTGTGTGTGTGTGTGTGTGTCACGGGTGAACACACGGAGAGTGAAGGGGACAGGGTGTGTGTGTGTGTCACGCGTGAACACACAGAGAGTGTTGGGGACAGGGTGTGTGTGTGTGTGTCACGGGTGAACACACGGAGAGTGAAGGGGACAGGGTGTGTGTGTGTGTGTCACGGGTGAACACACGGAGAGTGAAGGGGACAGGGTGTGTGTGTGTGTGTCACGGGTGAACACATGGAGAGTGAAGGGGACAGGGTGTGTGTGTGTGTGTCACGGG
This sequence comes from Mobula hypostoma, assembly GCF_963921235.1. Classification (NCBI taxonomy): domain Eukaryota; kingdom Metazoa; phylum Chordata; class Chondrichthyes; order Myliobatiformes; family Myliobatidae; genus Mobula; species Mobula hypostoma. Next base: position 235,857 of record NW_026948194.1, on the reverse strand, counting down.
TGAACACACGGAGAGTGAAGGGGACAGGGTGTGTGTGTGTGTCACGGGTGAACACACGGAGAGTGAAGGGGACAGGGTGTGTGTGTGTGTGTCACGGGTGAACACACGGAGAGTGAAGGGGACAGGGTGTGTGTGTGTGTGTGTGTCACGGGTGAACACACGGAGAGTGAAGGGGACAGGGTGTGTGTGTGTGTGTGTCATGGGTGAACACACGGAGAGTGAAGGGGACAGGGTGTGTGTGTGTGTCACGGGTGAACACACGGAGAGTGAAGGGGACAGGGTGTGTGTGTGTGTCACGGGTGAACACACGGAGAGTGAAGGGGACAGGGTGTGTGTGTGTGTGTCACGGGTGAACACACAGAGAGTGAAGGGGACAGGGTGTGTGTGTGTGTCACGGGTGAACACACGGAGAGTGAAGGGGACAGGGTGTGTGTGTGTGTCACGGGTGAACACACGGAGAGTGAAGGGGACAGGGTGTGTGTGTGTGTGTGTGTCACGGGTGAACACACGGAGAGTGAAGGGGACAGGGTGTGTGTGTGTGTGTGACAAAAGTGAACACACGGAGAGTGAGGGGGACAGGGTGTGTGTGTGTGTGTGTGTCACGGGTGAACACACGGAGAGTGAAGGGGACAGGGTGTGTGTGTGTGTGTGTCATGGGTGAACACACGGAGAGTGAAGGGGACAGGGTGTGTGTGTGTGTCACGGGTGAACACACGGAGAGTGAAGGGGACAGGGTGTGTGTGTGTGTGTGTCACGGGTGAACACACGGAGAGTGAAGGGGACAGGGTGTGTGTGTGTGTGTCACGGGTGAACACACGGAGAGTGAAGGGGACAGGGTGTGTGTGTGTGTCACGGGTGAACACACGGAGAGTGAAGGGGACAGGGTGTGTGTGTGTCACGGGTGAACACACGGAGAGTGAAGGGGACAGGGTGTGTGTGTGTGTGTCACGGGTGAACACACGGAGAGTGAAGGGGACAGGGTGTGTGTGTGTGTGTGTCACGGGTGAACACACGGAGAGTGAAGGGGACAGGGTGTGTGTGTGTGTGTCACGGGTGAACACACGGAGAGTGAAGGGGACAGGGTGTGTGTGTGTGTGTCACGGGTGAACACACGGAGAGTGAAGGGGACAGGGTGTGTGTGTGTGTGTCACGGGTGAACACACGGAGAGTGAAGGGGACAGGGTGTGTGTGTGTGTGTCACGGGTGAACACACGGAGAGTGAAGGGGACAGGGTGTGTGTGTGTGGTCACGGGTGAACACACGGAGAGTGACGGGGACAGGGTGGGTGTGTGTGTGTGTCACGGGTGAACACACGGAGAGTGAAGGGGACAGGGTGTGTGTGTGTCACGGGTGAACACACGGAGAGTGAAGGGGACAGGGTGTGTATGTGTGTCACGGGTGAACACACGGAGAGTGAAGGGGACAGGGTGTGTGTGTGTGTGTGTGTGTCACGGGTGAACACACGGAGAGTGAAGGGGACAGGGTGTGTGTGTGTGTGTCACGGGTGAACACACGGAGAGTGAAGGGGACAGGGTGTGTGTGTGTGTCACGGGTGAACACACGGAGAGTGAAGGGGACAGGGTGTGTGTGTGTGTGTCACGGGTGAACACACTGAGAGTGAAGGGGACAGGGTGTGTGTGTGTGTCACGGGTGAACACACGGAGAGTGAAGGGGACAGGGTGTGTGTGTGTGTGTGTGTGTGTGTGTGTGTGTCACGGGTGAACACACGGAGAGTGAAGGGGACAGGGTGTGTGTGTGTGTGTGTGTCACGGGTGAACACACGGAGAGTGAAGGGGACAGGGTGTGTGTGTGTGTGTCACGGGTGAACACACGGAGAGTGAAGGGGACAGGGTGTGTGTGTGTGTGTGTGTCACGGGTGAACACACGGAGAGTGAAGGGGACAGGGTGTGTGTGTGTGTGTGTGTCATGGGTGAACACACGGAGAGTGAAGGGGACAGGGTGTGTGTGTGTGTCACGGGTGAACACACGGAGAGTGAAGGGGACAGGGTGTGTGTGTGTGTCACGGGTGAACACACGGAGAGTGAAGGGGACAGGGTGTGTGTGTGTCACGGGTGAACACACGGAGAGTGAAGGGGACAGGGTGTGTGTGTGTGTGTCACGGGTGAACACACGGAGAGTGAAGGGGACAGGGTGTGTGTGTGTGTGTGTGTCACGGGTGAACACACGGAGAGTGAAGGGGACAGGGTGTGTGTGTGTGTGTGTGTCACGGGTGAACACACGGAGAGTGACGGGGACAGGGTGTGTGTGTGTGTGTGTCACGGGTGAACACACGGAGAGTGAAGGGGACAGGGTGTGTGTGTGTGTCACGGGTGAACACACGGAGAGTGAAGGGGACAGGGTGTGTGTGTGTGTGTCACGGGTGAACACACGGAGAGTGAAGGGGACAGGGTGTGTGTGTGTGTCACGGGTGAACACACGGAGAGTGAAGGGGACAGGGTGTGTGTGTGTGTCACGGGTGAACACACGGAGAGTGAAGGGGACAGGGTGTGTGTGTGTCACGGGTGAACACACGGAGAGTGAAGGGGACAGGGTGTGTGTGTGTGTCACGGGTGAACACACGGAGAGTGAAGGGGACAGGGTGTGTGTGTGTGTGTCACGGGTGAACACACGGAGAGTGAAGGGGACAGGGTGTGTGTGTGTGTGTCACGGGTGAACACACGGAGAGTGAAGGGGACAGGGTGTGTGAGTGTGTGTGTGTCACGGTGAACACACGGAGAGTGAAGGGGACAGGGTGTGTGTGTGTGTGTCACGGGTGAACACACGGAGAGTGAAGGGGACAGGGTGTGTGTGTGTGTGTTTCACGGGTGAACACACGGAGAGTGAAGGGGACAGGGTGTGTGTGTGTGTGTCACGGGTGAACACACGGAGAGTGAAGGGGACAGGGTGTGTGTGTGTGTGTCACGGGTGAACACACGGAGAGTGAAGGGGACAGGGTGTGTGTGTGTGTGTCACGGGTGAACACACGGAGAGTGACGGGGACAGGGTGGGTGTGTGTGTGTGTCACGGGTGAACACACGGAGAGTGAAGGGGACAAGGTGTGTGTGTGTGTCACGGGTGAACACACGGAGAGTGAAGGGGACAGAGTGTGTGTGTGTGTCACGGGTGAACACACGGAGAGTGAAGGGGACAGGGTGTGTGTGTGTGTCACGGTGAACACACGGAGAGTGAAGGGGACAGGGTGTGTGTGTGTGTCACGAGTGAACACACGGAGAGTGAAGGGGACAGGGTGTGTGTGTGTGTCACGGGTGAACACACGGAGAGTGAAGGGGACAGGGTGTGTGTGTGTGTGTCACGGGTGAAAACACAGAGAGTGAAGGGGACAGGGTGTGTGTGAGTGTGTGTGTCACGGGTGAACACACGGAGAGTGAAGGGGACAGGGTGTGTGTGTGTGTCACGGGTGAACACACGGAGAGTGAAGGGGACAGGGTGTGTGTGTGTGTGTCACGGGTGAACACACGGAGAGTGAAGGGGACAGGGTGTGTGTGTGTGTGTGTCACGGGTGAACACACGGAGAGTGAAGGGGACAGGGTGTGTGTGTGTGTGTGTGTGTCACGGGTGAACACACGGAGAGTGAAGGGGACAGGGTGTGTGTGTGTGTGTGTCATGGGTGAACACACGGAGAGTGAAGGGGACAGGGTGTGTGTGTGTGTCACGGGTGAACACACGGAGAGTGAAGGGGACAGGGTGTGTGTGTGTGTCACGGGTGAACACACGGAGAGTGAAGGGGACAGGGTGTGTGTGTGTGTCACGGGTGAACACACGGAGAGTGAAGGGGACAGGGTGTGTGTGTGTCACGAGTGAACAAACGGAGAGTGACGGGGACAGGGTGTGTGTGTGTGTGTGTGTCACGGGTGAACACACGGAGAGTGAAGGGGACAGGGTGTGTGTGTGTGTGTGTGTCACGGGTGAACACACGGAGAGTGAAGGGGACAGGGTGTGTGTGTGTGTGTGTCCTGGGTGAACACACGGAGAGTGAAGGGGACAGGGTGTGTGTGTGTGTCACGGGTGAACACACGGAGAGTGAAGGGGACAGGGTGTGTGTGTGTGTGTCACGGGTGAACACACGGAGAGTGAAGGGGACAGGGTGTGTGTGTGTGTCACGGGTGAACACACGGAGAGTGAAGGGGACAGGGTGTGTGTGTGTGTCACGGGTGAACACACGGAGAGTGAAGGGGACAGGGTGTGTGTGTGTGTGTGTGTCACGGGTGAACACACGGAGAGTGAAGGGGACAGGGTGTGTGTGTGTGTGTGTCACACGGGTGAACACACGGAGAGTGAAGGGGACAGGGTGTGTGTGTGTCACGAGTGAACACACGGAGAGTGAAGGGGACAGGGTGTGTGTGTGTGTGTCACGGGTGAACACACGGAGAGTGAAGGGGACAGGGTGTGTGAGTGTGTGTGTGTCACGGGTGAACACACGGAGAGTGAAGGGGACAGGGTGTGTGTGTGTGTGTCACGGGTGAACACACGGAGAGTGAAGGGGACAGTGTGTGTGTGTGTGTGTCACGGGTGAACACACGGAGAGTGAAGGGGACAGGGTGTGTGTGTGTGTGTCACGGGTGAACACACGGAGAGTGAAGGGGACAGGGTGTGTGTGTGTGTGTCACGGGTGAACACACGGAGAGTGAAGGGGACAGGGTGTGTGTGTGTGTGTCACGGGTGAACACACGGAGAGTGACGGGGACAGGGTGGGTGTGTGTGTGTGTCACGGGTGAACACACGGAGAGTGAAGGGGACAGGGTGTGTGTGTGTGTGTCACGGGTGAACACACGGAGAGTGAAGGGGACAGGGTGTGTGTGTGTGTCACGGGTGAACACACGGAGAGTGAAGGGGACAGGGTGTGTGTGTGTGTGTGTGTGTCACGGCAGAACACACGGAGAGTGAAGGGGAGAGTGTGTGTGTGTGTGTGTCACGGGTGAACACACGGAGAGTGAAGGGGACAGGGTGTGTGTGTGTGTCACGGGTGAACACACGGAGAGTGAAGGGGACAGGGTGTGTGTGTGTGTGTCACGGGTGAACACACTGAGAGTGAAGGGGACAGGGTGTGTGTGTGTGTGTGTCACGGGTGAACACACGGAGAGTGAAGGGGACAGGGTGTGTGTGTGTGTGTGTGTGTGTCACGGGTGAACACACGGAGAGTGAAGGGGACAGGGTGTGTGTGTGTCACGGGTGAACACACGGAGAGTGAAGGGGACAGGGTGTGTGTGTGTCACGGGTGAACACACGGAGAGTGAAGGGGACAGAGTGTGTGTGTGTGTCACGGGTGAACACACGGAGAGTGAAGGGGACAGGGTGTGTGTGTGTGTGTCACGAGTGAACAAACGGAGAGTGACGGGGACAGGGTGTGTGTGTGTCACGAGTGAACACACGGAGAGTGAAGGGGACAGGGTGTGTGTGTGTGTCACGGGTGAACACACGGAGAGTGAAGGGGACAGGGTGTGTGTGTGTGTGTCACGGGTGAACACACGGAGAGTGAAGGGGACAGGGTGTGTGTGTGTGTGTCACGGGTGAACACACGGAGAGTGAAGGGGACAGGGTGTGTGTGTGTGTGTCACGGGTGAACACACGGAGAGTGAAGGGGACAGGGTGTGTGTGTGTGTGTCACGGGTGAACACACGGAGAGTGAAGGGGACAGGGTGTGTGTGTGTCACGGGTGAACACACGGAGAGTGAAGGGGACAGGGTGTGTGTGTGTGTGTGTGTGTCACGGGTGAACACACGGAGAGTGACGGGGACAGGGTGTGTGTGTGTGTGTGTGTCACGGGTGAACACACGGAGAGTGAAGGGGACAGGGTGTGTGTGTGTGTGTGTCACGGGTGAACACACGGAGAGTGAAGGGGACAGGGTGTGTGTGTGTGTGTGTGTCACGGGTGAACACACGGAGAGTGAAGGGGACAGGGTGTGTGTGTGTGTGTCACGGGTGAACACACGGAGAGTGACGGGGACAGGGTGTGTGTGTGTGTCACGGGTGAACACACGGAGAGTGAAGGGGACAGGGTGTGTGTGTGTGTGTCACGGGTGAACACACGGAGAGTGAAGGGGACAGGGTGTGTGTGTGTGTCACGGGTGAACACACGGAGAGTGAAGGGGACAGGGTGTGTGTGTGTGTCACGGGTGAACACACGGAGAGTGAAGGGGACAGGGTGTGTGTGTGTGTCACGGGTGAACACACGGAGAGTGAAGGGGACAGGGTGTGTGTGTGTGTGTCACGGGTGAACACACGGAGAGTGAAGGGGACAGGGTGTGTGTGTGTGTGTCACGGGTGAACACACGGAGAGTGAAGGGGACAGGGTGTGTGTGTGTGTCACGGGTGAACACACGGAGAGTGAAGGGGACAGGGTGTGTGTGTGTGTGTCACGGGTGAACACACGGAGAGTGAAGGGGACAGGGTGTGTGTGTGTGTGTCACGGGTGAACACACGGAGAGTGAAGGGGACAGGGTGTGTGTGTGTGTCACGGGTGAACACACGGAGAGTGAAGGGGACAGGGTGTGTGTGTGTGTGTCACGGGTGAACACACGGAGAGTGAAGGGGACAGGGTGTGTGTGTGTGTCACGGGTGAACACACGGAGAGTGAAGGGGACAGGGTGTGTGTGTGTGTGTCACGGGTGAACACACGGAGAGTGAAGGGGACAGGGTGTGTGTGTGTGTGTCACGGGTGAACACACGGAGAGTGAAGGGGACAGGGTGTGTGTGTGTGTCACGGGTGAACACACGGAGAGTGAAGGGGACAGGGTGTGTGTGTGTGTGTGTGTGTGTCACGGGTGAACACACGGAGAGTGAAGGGGACAGGGTGTGTGTGTGTGTGTCACGGGTGAACACACGGAGAGTGAAGGGGACAGGGTGTGTGTGTGTGTGTCACGGGTGAACACACGGAGAGTGAAGGGGACAGGGTGTGTGTGTGTGTCACGGGTGAACACACGGAGAGTGAAGGGGACAGGGTGTGTGTGTGTGTGTCACGGGTGAACACACGGAGAGTGAAGGGGACAGGGTGTGTGTGTGTGTGTCACGGGTGAACACACGGAGAGTGAAGGGGACAGGGTGTGTGTGTGTGTCACGGGTGAACACACGGAGAGTGAAGGGGACAGGGTGTGTGTGTGTGTGTCACGGGTGAACACACGGAGAGTGAAGGGGACAGGGTGTGTGTGTGTGTCACGGGTGAACACACGGAGAGTGAAGGGGACAGGGTGTGTGTGTGTGTGTCACGGGTGAACACACGGAGAGTGAAGGGGACAGGGTGTGTGTGTGTGTGTGTGTCACGGGTGAACACACGGAGAGTGAAGGGGACAGGGTGTGTGTGTGTGTGTCACGGGTGAACACACGGAGAGTGAAGGGGACAGGGTGTGTGTGTGTGTGTCACGGGTGAACACACGGAGAGTGAAGGGGACAGGGTGTGTGTGTGTGTGTCACGGGTGAACACACGGAGAGTGAAGGGGACAGGGTGTGTGTGTGTGTGTCACGGGTGAACACACGGAGAGTGAAGGGGACAGGGTGTGTGTGTGTGTGTCACGGGTGAACACACGGAGAGTGAAGGGGACAGGGTGTGTGTGTGTGTCACGGGTGAACACACGGAGAGTGACGGGGACAGGGTGTGTGTGTGTGTGTGTCACGGGTGAACACACGGAGAGTGACGGGGACAGGGTGTGTGTGTGTGTGTGTGTGTGTCACGGGTGAACACACGGAGAGTGAAGGGGACAGGGTGTGTGTGTGTGCCGGGGGTCGGAGAGACAGAGGTGAGGGAGCCACTCTGACCACCTGCCGGACATCTGACAGGATCCAGACACGCAAGGCCGGGTGAAGGCCCAGGTCTCCGAGTTGACGCCTCCGTATGTCTCCTCCTACCTCTCGGCGATACATCAGACTCCGGCCGCAGGAGACGCTTCACAAACGCCGCCGGCTTCCCTCGGATGGAAATGGAAATAAATCAGAAAACGGGACATTTACTCTGAGAATTGTTCCGCTTTGACGGAGAGATCGGCGCCGGCGCGGAAGACGGAACCAGCGGGGGTACCGCCCTCTCCGCTGGTCCGCTTCTGCTATTGGGTGTAACCAGTGATTGGCATTATATCCCACCAATGGCAATAGCGCAGCTGAGCGTTGGATTTCAGTGACGGGGAGGGATGATCACGTGATTAGTAGCCCAGCTGTTAAACCGACAAAGCTCGAGCACAGCAGCTTGTGGGTGACGTAGACACCGTGCACGTGAGGGAAGATCCCAGTCAGGGTAACCCGTGTGTGACGTCAGGCGCGTGGGGGGGGGTGCACCTGTGTGACGTCACCTGTGGGGGAGCGCTCGTATTTAAAAACACCTGAATGGACGTTTCTGATGATTTCAGTGGGACAACAACATTAATCCCGGGTTTCATCACTGAATCCAGTGTTGTGAGATGTAAAGTCCCCTGTTATGTGTCCGGCTGTGCCGTGTTGTTGGTGGAGTGGGCAGCGTGGTGTTTGTCTCCATTCGGGTCACAACACCAGAATTGCCAGCGGGGTCCACACACAGTGTATTAGTCAACAGAAAACCTCCCGTCCCTGCAGTCTCTGTCTCCTGGTAAACTCAACACCCTGTCCATGTGGACCATAGACACCCCTTCCTCACCCGCTCCGTTTTTATTCAAATATTTCCCCCATTCCATCTCAGTTCTGAAGGAAGGTTCAAGGGGAAACGTCGACTGTTGACTCTTTTCATAGTCATAGTCATACTTTTTTGATCTCGAGGGAAATTGGTTTTCGTTACAGTTGCACCAACCAATAATAGAGTATAAATATAGCAATATAAAACCATAAATAGTTAAATAATAATATGTAAATTATGCTAGGAAATAAGTCCAGGACTAGCCTATTGACTCAGGGCGTCTGACTCTCCAAGGGAAGAGTTGTAAGGTTTGATCGCCACAGGCAGGAATGACTTCCTATGAGGCTCAGTTTTGCATCTCGGTGGAATGAGTCCCTGGCTGAATATACTCCTGTGCCCAACCAGTACTTTATGTAGTGGATGGGAGACATTGTCCAAGACGGCATTGTCGATAGATGCTGCCCGGCCTGCTGAGTTCCGCCAGCATTTTTTTTGTGTGGCTCTGGATTTCCGGCATCTGTAGACTTTCTCGTGGTTGTAATTAACCTCTCCATTGTCCCACGGGCCTCCGGCCACTGGAGGCGCTGTTTCGTCCTCCGGCCGCTGGCAGCGCTGTGTGGCCCTCCGGCCACTGGTGGAGCTGTGTGGACCTCCGGCTACCGGCGGTGATTTGTAGCGCTCTGCGTGCCGACCGCAGCTGTCGCCGGCAGCGGTGAGTACGGATCTGATCCCGGTATTGTGTGAATTGGAAGCCTGCTGCAGTGGGAAAGGCCTGGGACCGTGTTCTCCCGGACGGCTGAAGGCTCCGGGCTCTCCGGTCCCGCAGCCCCGGTTTTAGCTTTGCGCCCGAGCCCGGGCTGTGAGATCCGTTCGTTGTGGTTCCCAGGCTGGGAGGGGGTTTGTCTGATCTGTATCCAAGGGTCTCTGCAGTTCCTCGCAGTCACGGGCAGAGTAATTACCATGCAAAAGCGTGAAGTGTCCGGTTGGGAAACTTTCTATGGTGTGGTGATTAAAAATTGGTGAGGGCCAAATTTCATATGCCAAAGTTCTTATTGTTTGTTCTAATTTTGTCATTTTAGGATCTTTGGTGCAGTAGTATGTACTATTCATTCACTATATGTGTATTGCTAGAGGATCATCAGTAATGATCCTAGATTTCTTCCCCACATGGTTCCCTCTGCTCATTCCCTGCCCATCTTGTTCAACCTTTGTCCTGTCTCCCCATCCCTCCCCACTTCAGTGATATGCATCAACCATCTGGGTCAACCTCAGTCCACCCTGTGTCCCACCTCCTCAATGTTATATATCAGCAATCTTTCTTCTAAACTTTGTCTGCATTGTGAAGTGTTTTTTTACACGTTTGGCCTCGCTGAGTTATTTCCAGAATCAGTTTTTGTTAGCTGGAATGCCAGAGGGTCATCAGGTACCAGTTGTGTTGTGCATTGGTGTGGAGGTGCTGGTTTTTGAACTGTGACTGGCTGACACACTGCAGCATTTTCCTGTCAGCAAAGAGTACTGGGAGAGTTGGTGCTTGGGCTATAATCCTGTGATCGGCATTCCAGGCATATGGTACTGTCGGTGTTCTGGATTTGACTTTGGTTAGTGCTTCTACAGATGGGACTGGATGTTCATCCTTCTGCAATGAAGCAGAAGTTTCGAGCAGCTGGACATTGGTTGTGGGGAAATCCCGGATAGCACCACCCAGTCTGAGATGTGGGGACGATATGTGAGGCTCTGAGGGTTGGTCAGTGACAGGTTCAGCTGTGTGACCCTGTGAGGTTGGGTCCTGGGATATCACAGTTTTAGATCCAAGTAAAATGGACCCAGGGATCAATCTGCCAGGGTTTCTGAGGTGTTGAGCATGTATTTCCCATCTTGGATCAAATGTATGTTTCTGGAGTTCCTTTGGAAGCCATGCTGTTGATCTGAGGAGGGAATGAGTTTGTATTCCATCCCTCACAAGGACAGGCTGTGATTAAATGGGCTGTTCTGTGTTTGCACCAGTAGAAATAGACCTGGGGGGTTCAGTGTTCGAACTGTGATTGGAAATTCTTCCTCACTGTCACCTGTCTGTCGGACAGTGGAAATCAAACAGAAACTCAATTTGCTGGAGATCTGCACTAAATTCTGAATCCATCCTGGCAAGATTGTGAACCTGAATCATTAAATTTGTTGCTCTCCCCACAGCAGTTCCTTACCTGTTGAGCGATTCTGGTGATTCCAGTTTCTTTTTATTACATTCACTCTGGAAAGGTTTAAATTTCCTGATTGTCTGTTGTACTTGGGAATGTGTTCAGTGCAGTTGTTGCATACAAGGTTCACATGAATAATCTCAGGAATGATCGGTTTTATGTATGAGGAGCATTTGATAGTTATGGGGCTGTGCTGAATGGAGTTCAGACGGGGTGGTGAAAGGGGAGGTGGTTAAGTAAACCTACTGAATGCTGAAAAGCCTGGATACAATGGACATTGAGAGGATATTTCCATTAGATGGAGAGTCTGTGATCTGACAGCACAGTCTCAGAATAAAGATGCTTCCCTTTAAAACTGAGATGAGAAAAATTTCTTCAGCCAAAAGATGGCTGATCTGTGGAATTTGTCGCCACAGAGGGTGGCTGAGGCTGTCATTTGGGTATATTCAGGGCAGATTAAAATATTCATGATTGCTAAGTAGCTTCAGGGTTACAGGAGGAAGGCGGGAATATGGTGTTGGAATAAATCTCAGCCGTGGTTGAATGATGGAGCAGACTCGATGGATCGAATCACCTAATTCTGTTCCTGTGTCTTATATCTTACCATGACTGAATGATGACTCCTTCCTATCCCTTATCAGGTTTTGTGACGTGTCAGGGATAATTACAGATTTGTTCACTGAGATCATTATATTTGTCTTCAATGTTTAGATTTCAGTGAGCAGAAATATTTTGTTCTCCTTTGTATTGTTAACATGTTTCATTATCTTTCATTTTGAAGTTAGACCTGTGGTGAGAGATTTATTGGAACAAAAGCCCACAACTGGAAGCAAACCACGACTGAAGATGAGGGAACAGCAGCAAATGAACCAGCCCGAGGACTGAGAGCATCAACTGGAGAGAACCCTTCTGACTCAGGGTTTCCATTGATTCAGTCCGGAGCAAGTTCGGTGAGTCTCATTTACTCAAACACTGGTCCTTTAGACATTACATATCTGTACAAAATAAGGTAGGGAATAGTTGTGGTGAGACTGAATGTGCCCAGAAATACCAGTTACGCCTCTGTCAGACCCAGTTGCAATCACTCCAGGTCTGGTAATGTACTGTCAGTATCCCAGCTCTTTAAACTCACTCACATTCCCTCAGTGTTTGCTCATTTAAAGAACTTGCATCTTCTGAAGTAGCTTTTGGTCGGTTCTGAGTGTGGAGAGGGAAAGAGGGGTGTTTATATTACTATCTTGCAAAAAGAAGTAATTGTTTGAAATTACTTGCTGCAAACTCACTCCCCATACCCTGTACATTCTCAACCAGATTATTGACATAGATGACAATTAACAATGGGTGTAACCCTGGGGAGCTCTATGAGACACGGACCTGGACTCCAATAACCAGCCTCCCATCATCACCATCTGCTTCCTACCATCTAGCTGTTCCTAGACTCTGGGCTCTGTGACAAACACAATGTTAGCAGCAAGATTAGACAGTGATTAATATAAAGAGAGATTTGTTGCTTCCTGAAAGCTGTCTGATGCAACGGACGAGATCCTCTCTTGCTTCCAACTTAATCTGCCTAGGACCACTCCTCCTGGGTCACACTGTGTCTGATAACCCACACATCTCCAACCTCCCTCCACCCCGCCAATAGCCCCACAACTTTCCCACCATTTACCCCACACCCGTACACGTAAACAGATCCACGTCACCGACATCCACTCTCACAGCTTGGGGACCACAACTAACTGATCCTACATTCCCAGCCCAGACTGTCCAGCTGTCCGGCTCGGTCCCAGCCCTTTCCCACTGCAACCGCTCTTCGATTTACACAAACCCGAGATCAGACCCTTCCTCATCGCCGCCCAACCAGGAGAACCGCCGGCAACAGCTGGGGTCGGCCCTGTGCTGTGATTTGCAGGAGGTCCCCACGGCGCCACCAGTGGCCGGAGGTCGGAGGGACAACGTCGAGGATCTGGCTGTTCGGTTCTTTCACTGTGACACCCCCGAACTCTGCATTAACTCCATCCAGCCAAACCTGGACCAACTTTAACGCCCAACAAATATCATTCCTCTCAGCGATCAGCTATCGTGAATGATTCACTCACTTTAGAGGAAGGGGTACCTACACTTTCGGGGTGTTTAGATTGCCGGGAGACAAGGACTGCAGGGATGAGAGGTCTTCTGTTAACTGATACGAACCTGTCTTTACCCTGCTGGCAATTCCGGTTTATATCAGTAAAACTGTTGTTTCTGAAAATACTAAACAACAAGACACTGCACTGACTGACCCACCCCAGACCAGATCACCCCGGAAAGTCCTCCTCAGAAACGGTGGGGTTTTGTGACCCAACTCGAGACAAGCACCACACCGCCCACTCTACGGACAACATGGCAGAGTAGGGTATCTTGCAGGGGACTTTAAGTCACACAATGTTGGATTCATTGATGAAAACCGTCGTTTCCTTTGTTCACCCCCTGATATCATAAAAAATGTCCATTAAACAGTTTTTGAATACAAACTCTCACCCACATGTGACGTCATTCTGTTGCCCCTACATAAAACCATAAAATATACTGTAGGAGCAAAATTAGGCCATTTGGCCCATCGCACCTGCTCTGCCATTTAATCAAGCCTGTTCCATTTTTCCTCTGTCCCAGTCTCCTTCCTTCTCCCCGTAAACCGTCACCAATCAGGAATCTAGCAACCTCTGCCTTTGATATCCATAAATACCTGGCCTTCACAGCTGCCCGTGGCAAAGGGTTCCACAGATTCACCACTCTCTGGCTGAAGAATTCCCCCTTATCTCCTTTCTAAAAGAACGCCCCTCTACCCCCTTTAATCTGAAGCTGCGTCCTCTGGTCGTGGACTCTCCCAATACAGGAAATATCCTCTCCACATCCACTCAATCAAGGCCATTCACCATTCAATAGGATTCAATGAAATCATCCTTCATTCCTCTGAATACAGGTCCAGAGCCATCAAATGCTCTTTCTATGACAGGCCATTCAATTCTGCACTCATTTTCGTAAACCTGCTTTGAACTCTCTCCAGTGTCAGTGCATCCTTTCTGAGATAAGGGGCCCAAAACTGCTGAGAACAATCCAAGAGCTTTATAAAGTCTCAACATTACATCCTCACTGTTATATTTTAGTCTCCTTGAACTGAATGCAAAAATCACATTTGCCTTCCTCACCACAGACTCGACCCACAAATTAACCTTCAGTGAATCCTGCACAAGGACTTTCAATTCCATTTGCAGCTCAGATTTTTTGTACATTCTCTCCATTTAGAGAATAGTCAACCCTTTCATTTGGTACTAGAATGTACAATCATCACAGCAATATTTGATTCTGCGCTTCACTCTCCCTGGATTACAATTATTAAATATTAAAAATATTAAAAATAGTTAAAATTAGTAAATATTAAAAATTTAAATTATAAATCATAAATAGAAAATAGAAAAATGGGAAGTAAGGTCGTGTAAAAAAAACTGAGAGGCAGGTCCGGATATTTGGAGGGCACGGCCCAGATCCGGGTCAGGATCCGTTCAGCAGCCTTATCACAGTTGGAAAGAAGCTGTTCCCAAATCTGACCGTACGAGTCTTCAAGCTCCTGAACCTTCTCCCGGAGGGAAGAGGGACAAAAAGTGTGTTGGCTGGGTGGGTCGTGTCCTTGATTATCCTGGCAGCACTGCTCCGACAGCGTGCGGTGTAAAGTGAGTCCACGAATGGAAGATTGGTTTGTGTGATGTGCTGCACCGTGTTCACGATCTTCTGCAGCTTCTTTCGGTCTTGGACAGGACAACTTCCATACCAGGTTGTGATGCACCCTAGAAGAATGCTTTCTGCGGTGCATCTATAAAAATTAGTGAGGTTTTTAGGGGACAGGCCAAATTTCTTTAGTTTTCTCTGCAAGTCAAGGCGCTGGTGGGCCTTCTTGGCAGTGAACTCTGCTTGGTTGGACCAAGTCAGGTCATTTGTAATATTGACCCTGAGGAACTTAAAACTTTTGACCTGTTGCACTTGCGCACCACCGATGTAAATTGGGTCGTGCGGTCCGCTACGCCTTCTGAAGTCAACAACCAATCCCTTTGTCTTGCTGACGTTGAGGGATAGGTTATTGTCTTCACACCATGCCACCAGGTTCTTAATTTCCTCTCTGTACTTAAACTCATCATTTCCCGACATACGTCCTACAATTGTTGTGTCATCAGCAAACCTATATATTGAGTTTGATGGAAACTTGGCTACACAATCGTGGGTGTACAGTGAGTACAGCAGTTTTCCCTTGAGGAAACGATGCTGACTCAGGCCTATTGTATCTTGTGCCTCCAAGTCCCCTGAACTCACATCCTTATCAATCGACTCCAACATCTTCCTAACCACTGTCAGATTCACTGGCCAGTAGTTTCCTTTCTTCTGCCTCTCTCCCTTCTTGATGAGTGGAGTGACATTTGCAATATTCCAGTCTTCCAGAACCATTCCTGAATTTAGTGATTCTTGAAGGATCATTGCTAATGCCTCCACGATCTCTCCGGCCACCTCTTTCAGAACTCTGGGTGTAAACCATCTGACCCAGGTAGCTTTTCTGCCTTCAGATCTTCAGTTTCCAAAGAACCTTCTGTCTTGTTGTGGTCCCTTCTGTGCAGGTCCCACCTTCCCTGGAAGACAGCCATGGAACCAAAAATCTTATCCTCTCCCCTTCCCTCCCCCCTCCAATGCCTGATGTCACGCATGGGTTTGCTACACCGGGGTCTGACGTCACGTCCACTTCCTTACGTCTGCGGGTTTGTTTCTCATGGTTGTTTAGTTTAATCTTTCTTCCATTCAGACAAGGGAGTGAGATCCAGATCTGTCACGTCCTCTCATTGTGGGTGGGCATTTTTTATTCATTGACTCCATTCCACTGTTACAAATTGCCGAAGTGTCGCCAATGTTTCGAGGTATATAGCCCTATTATTCCAAGAAGGAAGCCGTTTCTGTTTTTCTGGGCTTCTCAAACATTTGTAAACTTCAGTGAAATCTCCCTCCAGAAGTTCCAGATGAGAAGCTCAGTCTGTCTAATATTTCCACACAATTAAAGTGGGGAATCGTTTATTATTGTCATGTACCGAGGTTCAATGAAAATCTTGTCTTGCAAACCATCATCTCAGATCCACACATTACAACAGTAGATTATGATAAAACATTAACAGTGTGTAACAAAGCAATGTGGTTACAGAGAAAATCCACTGCAGGTAGACATGGTGCAAGGTCACATCTAGTTACATTATGAAGTCAAGAGTCTACCTTATAATGCTGAGGAATATTCAGTTTGCTTATAACAGCAGAATGGAAAATATCCCTAGGTCTGGGGGTATGTTTTCTGTTTTTTCGTTTTCATTTATCTTCGACCCGAGGGGTGGTTGAGAATGAAGAATGTCTGGTCTGGGGTTCTGGGAATGTTTAATTGGATTATTAGATTATGAAGACACACAGTCGTCTTTTATTGTCATTTAGTAATGCATGCATTAAGAAATGAAACAGTATTTCCTCCGGTGTGATATCACAAAACACAGGACAGACCAAGACTGAAAAAACTAACAAAACCACGTAATTATAACATATAGTTACAACAGTGCAACAATACCATAACTTGATGAAGAACAGTCCGTGGCTCAGTAAAAAGTTCAAAGTCTCTCGAGTGAGTGAGTGAGTCCGTGGAGGGGAGGCTTGTTTCCATGATGTGCTCAGCTGTGTCCACAGTTCTCTGCTGTTTCCTGAAGTCAACAGAAGAGAGTAGCCGTACAAAGGTGTGAAGTATCTGGATGGGATACTCTTTATGGTATAAACTTAAATTGGCCGGACCAATAACCACACCACAAACAGTTCTTTACTTTATCCTTTTCATCAGTTTATTTGTTTGAACTGAGCCGGTGAGAAGCTCAGAGCCGAGCATCAGAGAGACAGAACTCCTCTCCCTCTGGCGGCTCGTGACGAACCTTTGTCTAACATGCAGAAATGTTACAATTTATAGAACTAGCAAAACAAAGAGGACTTTAGTTCAACTGGTATTCCCACCTTGTCCGTTGGAGCAAAACTTAATTTCTGAGATAAGAGAGTCCACTAAATCAGGGTTTTAATAACAAATGAACGTTCTGTCCAATCCTTATCAGTTATTCTCTTTTGTTAGACATGGGAGGGAACTTAGTTCAATTCGTGTCTCATGAGAACTCAACTCTACGTAATGTTCCCAAGAGACATCTGTGAGTCGTTAATCTAAACAAGCTGCAAGCAGATTCCTCAGTGAAGGACAAAACAGAAATTTGCACACTATCCAGAACAGAGCACACATAATTTCACACTTAAATTTTAACCCATTATTTACAAGAGTCCAAGAATCATTTCTTATTTCACCCAATCCCCTTAAAACTTCATCACCAGAGTATGGAAGCAGATGGATCTTCCCCTCCGACTGGAAGCCTGTGACTAGTTGTTTGTCATCTATATCAGTTATCTGGATGATATGGTGGTTAACTGGATCAGCAAATTTGTGGATGACACCAAGATTAGTGGTGTAGTGGACAGCGAGGAAGACTATCATATCTTGCAGTGACATCTGGACCCACTGGAAAAATGGGTTGAGAAATGGAAAATGGAATTTAATGCAGACAAGTGTGAAGTGTTGCACTTTAGTAGGACCTACCAGGGTAGGTCTTACACAGTGACTGGTAGGGCACCGAGAAGTGTTGTAGAAGAAATGAATCTGAGAATACAGGTCTATATTTCACTGAAAGTGGTGTCACAGTTTGATAGGGATGGAAAAAAAGATTTTGGGACATTGGCGTTCATAAACCAAATTACTGAGTACAAGAGATGGATGTTATGTTGGTGTTGTACAAGACATTGGTGAGACCTAATTTGGAGTGTTGGGTCCAGTTTTGGTCACTGTTACGTACCCCGTAACTGGGTTGCCAAACCAGCAGAAATGGATCACTCAGTTGGAGTCTGGATTACTGGAACTAAGAAAGTTTTATTAAAGGAATAAGCAACACAGTACCCTAATAGTAAGGATATAAATGCAACAGGTTAGCAATGAATAAACACACATGTACACAGGACTAGGATAATAGGATCAATCAAGCTCTACCGCAGTCTAGGGGTAAAATGATCAATCACAAGTGACAGAGTTCAATTTAGTTCATTTCACGGTAATCACTTTTGTGCCGTTGAAGAGAGAGAGAGAACGAATGAATATTCAAATCGGATTCCAAACAGACCTTCGATATTCCTCGCAGTTAGCTTTCGGGCGAGCCCTTTGTAATGTCTTCTGAGGTCACCGACTGTGACCCCTCCGTTTCAGACACGATCGTTCTTCTGCGGTGAACCTAGCACCCAGGCAAGGGCGGACACACACACCTGGTTCCTGCCGACCGTAACTTTCCACCCTGTGCGTCTATGGCTGGTCCCGTGACCAGCCCTCCAAAACTCCCACCGACTTGTGGGGGCGCACCGCTTCCAGGGTCTCGTTACCTCGTGGTGTCGTGAGTGGTGTCCGTTGCCTTAGCAAACCTGTCCCTTTTTATCCCCCCTATTGGGGTATCGCCTGTCCATAAGAATTCAAAAAGTTCAGGGTTCAAAGCAGCCGGTCTTGACAATACTCAGACCGGTGTCTCCTTCCATTAAACTCTCTCGTCTCTTCATTAACATTTCCAAATGTTGCTCCATTGTCTTACTTATCTCTCCTCCTGAAGACAGGTGGCAGATCAACTGACGATCCCACTGCTGATAGCACAGGACAGTCAACATCTCAGTCTATGCACACCTTTGTCACATCACCAACCTGCAGGAAGATGTGAAAGAGGTTGAAAGAGTTCAGGGAAAATTCGCAAGGATGTTGCCAGGTCTGGAGGACTTGGGTTATAAGGAGAGATTGAACAGGATGGGGCTTTATTCCTTGGAATGTAAAAGATTGAGGGGAGATTTGATGCAGGTGTGCCAAAATTATGAGGGTTATAGTTAGGGTAAATGCAAGCTGGCTTTTTCCACTGAGATTTGGTGGGACTACAACCAGAGGCCACAGATTAAGGGTGACATTGAAACATGAAGGGGAACATGAGGGGAAACTTTTTCACACAGATGGTCATCCAGGTGTGGAATGAGCAGACAGTCCAACTGGTGCATGCGAGCTCAATTTCAACATGTAAGAGGTTTGTATAGGTACCTGGATGGTACGGGTACGGGGGTAGGTAGTTTAAATAGTTCAACACAAACTAGATGGGCCAAAGGGCCTGTTTCTGTGTTGTACTTTTCTATGACTCTGTGACAAGAACATGAAATAATATTAATATTCATTTAATTCCTTTTAACAGCTGTGCAGACCAACCATTCATCTGGGCAGAAGATGTTTTCATGGCTTTAAAACTGTGGCACTTTATATTGACAGTAGATCAAAGAAAATCCCAGCTGTACATCAACAAAGGGGGGAACCCATTCACCTGCTGAGACAATGGGAATGGATTCAGTCGGTCATCTCAGCTGAAGGTGCATCAGCAAGTTCACACTGGGACAAGGCCATTCACCTTTTCTGTGTGTGAGAAGGGATTCAGTCGGTCTTCCCACCTGTGGACACACCAGTCTGTTCACACTGAGCAGAGGCTGGTCATCTGCTGAATTTGTGGGGAGTGTTTCACTCGGTTATCTGACCTAATGGCTCACCAGCGAGTTCACACCGGGGAGCGGCCGTTCACCTGCTCAGACTGTGGGAAGGGATTCACTAAATCATGTAAACTGAAGGTACATCAGCGAGTTCACACTGGAGAGAGGCCGTTCACCTGCTCAGACTGTGGGAAGGGATTTACTGTGTCATCTCAGTTACTGAGACACCAGTCAGTTCACACTGGGGAGAGGCCATTCACCTGCTCAGACTGCGGGAAGGGATTCATTCAGTCATCTCATCTGAAGGCACACCAGCGAGTTCACACCAGGGAGAGACCATTCACCTGCTCAGTCTGTGGGAAGGGATTCACTTGCTCATTTAATCTGAAGGTACATCAGCGAGTTCACACTGGGGATAGGCCGTTCACCTGCTCAGACTGTGGGAAGGGATTCAAACTGTTCACTCACCTACTGACACATCAGCGAGTTCACACTGGGGAGAGACCATTCACCTGCTCAGACTGTGGGAAGGGATTCATTCAGTCATCTCAACTGAAGGTACATCAGAGAGTTCACACCAGGGAGAGACCATTCACCTGCTCAGTCTGTGGGAAGGGATTCACTTGCTCATTTAATCTGAAGGTACATCAGCGAGTTCACACTGGGGATAGGCCGTTCACCTGCTCAGACTGTGGGAAGGGATTCAAACTGTTCGCTCACCTACTGACACATCAGCGAGTTCACACTGGGGAGAGGCCGTTCACCTGCTCAGACTGTGGGAAGGGATTCACTCAGTCATATCAACTGAGGGTACATCAGCGAATTCACACTGGGGTGAGGCCGTTCACCTGCTCAGTGTGTGGGAAGGGATTCACAAAGTCATCTGCTGTACTGAGACACCAGTCAGTTCACACTGGGGAGAGGCCATTCATCTGCTCAGTGTGTGGGAAGGGATTCGTAGATTCATCTCAACTGAAGGTACATCAGCGAGTTCACACCGGGGAGAGGCCATTCACCTGCTCAGACTGTGGGAAGGGATTCACTTGCTCATCTCATCTACTGAGACACCAGTCAGTTCACACCAGGGAGTGACCATTCACTTGTTCAGTCTGTGGGAAGGGTTTCAATTGGTCATTTCACCTGCTGACACACAGGGAAATGGCCGTTCACCTGCTCTGTCTGTGGGAAGGGATTCATTCAGTCATCTCAACTGAAGGAACATCAGCGAGTCCACACTGGGAAGGGGCCGATCAGCTGCTCAGACTGTGGGAAGAAATTCTCTCAGCCAAATCAACCAATTGTGCATCACTGAGTTCACACTGGGGAGAGGCCGTTCACCTGCTGTGAACGTGGTGAAGTATTTACGGTGGACATGGACTGTGCCTTTAAATGAGAGAGAAAAACTGTCTGCAGTACTGCTGCCTGCTTCTTGGTTGCCATGGTGAGAGAGAGGCGGAGTTATGTGATGGACGGTTCGATGTTCACAGTTGCTTCTTGGTTGCCATGGTGAGAGAGAGGCGGAGTTATGTGATGGACAGTTCGATGTTCACAGTTGCTTCTCGGTTCCCATGGTGAGAGAGAGGCGGAGTTATGTGATGGACAGTTCGATGTTCACAGTTGCTTCTTGGTTGCCATGGTGAGAGAGAGGCGGAGTTATGTGATGGACAGTTCGATGTTCACAGTTGCTTGGTTGCCATGGTGAGAGAGAGGGGGAGTTATGTGATGGACAGTTCGATGTTCACAGTTGCTTCGTAGCGTGTTTATTTAAACAAGGTCAGATGACACTCCCAGAGACACACAGTGGGACACCGGTTAAGGCGACCAGTCAGTGAAAGGAGGCCAGTAACAGAGGAGTCACTGGGTGGAACTTTCGAGTGCCCACAAGCGAGGGTTGAGGATCGATCAGGGGAATTGATCAGTGGCTGTCATGGTGTGTGGAAGGGCTGACCCTGTGGAGGCTACCGGTGTGTCTACCCTTGCCTGGGTGGTAGTTTACCCTCGAAGATGGTCCCCTTAGTGATAACCTGCGTTTGGCTAACTCGAGAGTGGATTCGGAGCCTGAGGATGGAAGATCAACGGGACCTGTTTACTCGTTCTTCTCCCAGTGTGGTTTTCACCTTGGATTACAAATACCTTCCTCACACACACCAATTCCGTGGATTGAACTGAACTTCCTTACATCACTATCGTGAGACTTTAACTCTTGCCACTCGAGCTTGAGTGTGTTTGGGAATTATATTTACATACATATATATGCATAACACTACTAACTTTTGATTTACCTGGATTAAGTTACTATATTAACTAGATACTAATATATAGTGTTTTTTAATATCAAAACCAGACTCCAGGTGTGCTCTATTGCTGCTGGTTCATTTAGACCGTTACGTGTACGTAAACAGATTCATTCAGTTATCTGTCCTTATGACACACCACCAGGTTCACACCGGGGAGGGGGTGTTCACCTGCTGTGAATGTGGGAAGCGATTCACTCAATAATCTAACCTTATGTAACTCTCCCTCGGCTAGCAGCTTAATATAGGGGGTGATAGCTCCCCAGCTCGGCCAGACTTAAGAAATCTCGTTTGGGTGGATGCTGCGCAATGTGTCCCCTGTTACAAAATCAGTACCCCGAAATAACAAACAGTACACAATATGTGATTAAACAATTGAGCTTCATAATTCTTACTTTGACTATTGGGTTAGTGAAGAAAACAAGAAAAAGGGTCCACTCTCTCCATCCGCGTCTTCTCATCTCTCCCCAGCAAAAGACCACGAAAATCTCTCTTCCAGACTCACAAGGAAGAACATTTCTGTCATTGGATACCCCGCACTCCAAAACCCTGTTATCTCTATTCGTAACCTAAACATTGCTGCTGCAGAGAAACCATTACCTCAGCAGTGATACATTGCAGAGAGGCCATTACATGAACAGTGAAACCTTACAGCATGTTACACTTGTGACACACTGCTGGCTTCACACCGGGGAGAAAGTTTCAATAAGCTTCATGCTAGATATTTGTCTGTCGCCATTGCTGAATGCAATTTCGAGAGTGACTGTCTCCACTCTGAGGGTGGTGAATGTCTGTAAATCCCCACCACAGAGGGCGGTGAAGACTTAGTGATTAAACATAGAAAACATAGTAATAGGTGCAGGAGTAGGCCATTCGGCCCTTCGAGCCTGCACTGCCATTTATTATGATCATGGCTGATCATCCAACTCAGAACCCCGCCCCAGCCTTCCCTCCATACCCCCTGACCCCTGTAGCCACAAGGGCCATATCTAACTCCCTCTTAAACATTGCCAATGAACTGGCCTCAACAGTTTCCTGTGGCAGAGAATTCCACAGATTCACCACTCTCTGTGTGAAGAAGTTTTTCCTAATCTCGGTCCTAAAAGGCTTCCCCTCTATCCTCAAACTGTGACCCCTCGTTCTGGACCTCCCCAACATCGGGAACAATCTTCCGGCATCTAGTCTGTCCAATCCCTTTAGGATCTTATACGTTTCAATCAGATCCCCCCTCAATCTTCTAAATTCCAACGAGTACAAGCCCAGTTCATCCAGTCTTTCTTCATATGAAAGTCCTGCCATCCCAGGAATCAATCTGGTGAACCTTCTTTGTACTCCCTCTATGGCAAAGATGTCTTTCCTCAGATTAGGGGACCAAAACTGCACACAATACTCCAGGTGTGGTCTCACCAAGGCCTTGTACAACTGCAGTAGTACCTCCCTGCTCCTGTACTCGAATCCTCTCGCTATAAATGCCAGCATGCCATTCGCCTTTTTCACCGCCTGCTGTACCTGCATGCCCACTTTCAATGACTGGTGTATAATGACACCCAGGTCTCGTTGCACCTTCCCTTTTCCTAATCGGCCACCATTCAGATAATAATCTGTTTTCCTATTTTTGCCACCAAAGTGGATAACTTCACATTTATCCACATTAAATTGCATCCGCCATGAGTTTGCCCACTCACCCAACCTATCCAAGTCACCCTGCATCCTCTTAGCATCCTCCTCACTGCTAACACTGCCACCCAGCTTCGTGTCATCCGCAAACTTGGAGATGCTGCATTTAATTCCCTCATCCAAGTCATTAATATATATTGTAAACAACTGGGGTCCCAGCACTGAGCCTTGCTGTACCCCACTAGTCACCGCCTGCCATTCTGAAAAGGTCCCGTTTATTCCCACTCTTTGCTTCCTGTCTGCTAACCAATTCTCCACCCACACCAATACCTTACCCCCAATACCGTGTGCTTTAAGTTTCCACACTAATCTCCTGTGTGGGACCTGGTCAAAAGCCTTTTGAAAATCCAAATATACCACATCCACTGGTTCTCCCCTATCCACTCTACTAGTTACATCCTCAAAAAATTCTATGAGATTCGTCAGACATGATTTTCCTTTCACAAATCCATGCTGACTTTGTCCGATCATTTCACCGCTTTCCAAATGTGCTGTTATCACATCCTTGATAACTGACTCCAGCAGTTTCCCCACCACCGACGTTAGGCTAACCGGTCTATAATTCCCCGGTTTCTCTCTCCCTCCTTTTTTAAAAAGTGGGGTTACATTAGCCACCCTCCAATCCTCAGGAACTAGTCCAGAATCTAACGAGTTTTGAAAAATTATCACTAATGCATCCACTATTTCTTGGGCTACTTCCTTAAGCACTCTAGGATACAGACCATCTGGCCCTGGGGATTTATCTGCCTTCAATCCCTTCAATTTACCTAACACCACTTCCCTACTAACATGTATTTCACTCAGTTCCTCCATCTCACTGGACCCTCTGTCCCTTACTATTTCTGGAAGATTATTTATGTCCTCCTTAGTGAAGACAGAACCAAAGTAATTATTCAATTGGTCTGCCATGTCCTTGCTCCCCATAATCAATTCACCTGTTTCTGTCTGCAGGGGACCTACATTTGTCTTTACCAGTCTTTTCCTTTTTACATATCTATAAAAGCCTTTACAGTCCGTTTTTATGTTCCCCGCCAGTTTTCTCTCATAATCTTTTTTCCCCTTCCTAATTAAGCCCTTTGTCCTCCTCTGCTGAACTCTGAATTTCTCCCAGTCCTCAGGTGAGCCACTTTCTCTGGCTAATTTGTATGCTACTTCTTTGGAATTGATACTATCCCTAATTTCTCTTGTCAGCCACGGGTGCACTACCTTCCTTGATTTATTCTTTTGCCAAACTGGGATGAACAATTGTTGTAGTTCATCCATGCAACCTTTAAATGCTTGCCATTGCATATCCACCGTCAATCCTTTAAGTGTCATTTGCCAGTCTATCTTAGCTAATTCACGTCTCATATCTTCAAAGTTACTCCTCTTTAAGTTCAGAACCTTTGTTTCTGAATTAATATGTACAGGTAAGAGAAATTAAAAATAGTATAAATACTGGAGTCATGATGAAATCTGCTGGAGAGAGACATTTATACACATGCTGCCCTCTATAATTCAAAGAGATTGAAGGATAAAGTTGCAGGGTGACAGAATGTAACAGGAGCACTTGGAACTAAAAACTAATCCCTACCGGGAGGAAACAGCACCTGTTCTTTCCGCACTGTTCCCCAGCAGTTTAAGGACTAAGTCCAGCCGGAAGATAACTCACAAGTGCTCTTGAAAGTCAGGTATTAACCCTACTTGCCAACAACCAAGCATTGCCATCCTTGTCCCCTTCATGATAGCTTATGAAGAAGCATATGACTTCCCTCCCAGAGATGATAGGTGTTTGTGCACTCGACTTTTGAAGGCTTGGAACCCATCGTCGCAGATGTTTCCAACCACAGCATCTGGAAGGCTGTTCCAAATTCTGATAGCACAGTGAAGGAAGCTTCTATCCAGTGTGTGGCTTCTCGCATCAGGCATAGAAACAGCCTGAGCAGGCATAGACAAACTTGATCGTCTGGTACGCCGTCTCTCATAAGATGAAGGCAGCATGGCGTGAAGGTCTGCAGGGCTGTGGCTGGCGGGCATTTTGTATATTCTGCATTGTGCATTTTCATCTACACCTATAATCCTGGGAACCTTTCTCTGAATGGAGTCAAGCTGGCTGAGGCCACTCTGTGAGGCATTCATCCATGATACTTTGTACCTGGGCTTTGTAAACCGTGGCCCTGCCCTCTTTGTCTAATTTGGGTGCTACTTTCCACAGAGCTCCAAGCCTTTGTCCAGCCATGTATGAAATAGTGGAAACGTGTTTATCCCATACCAACGTGCTGTCAATATTGACACCAAGGATTTTGCAGTTCCCAAAATACAGGTCGGGGTTAGATGGATTCCCCTTCCTAGACATCACCAACCCTTGCACTGAGTAGGCTCAAAGGTGACATTCCAGTTGTCTGCCCAGGATTTCATCCTGTCAGGATCCCTATTCAGGCCTGCTGTCACTATATTACTCTCTCCTGCTCTAATTGAAGAGGTTTCCCTTGAATTCTCTACAGATGAGCAGGGTCAGAAGCCAGAGGCAGGTCTGCATGGGGCAAAGTTTGGGGCTGTGGACAACAGTTGGGGTAAGAACGTATGATGAGGAAAAGGGAATCAGCAGCGGGGCATGACAATGAATGACAGAGTAGCAACATTTGGAAGCTGACTGGCAGAGAAAGTCTTTCGGTTTTCTGACTGATGATACAAACAATACCCGTGGTGACGTGCTCCACTGATCGAGGAACATCTGTTGGTTGGGAATGGTTTTATCTATCGAGGGAGTTGTTCCTGCTTGTATTGATTATCACATAATTGTTAATATTTTGACTGTAAAACTGGATCAGGCTTGAATTTATGGTGCCTTTATGATGTGACAGAGGGCATTCACCAGTTTGTATTTTAAAGCAAGATTGTGGTGAGTGATATATGCCACTTGATTGTACCTTTGTAAGTAATCAGTTTGAGTTAAACTGCTACAGGATTGCGTCTGGTTTCTCTTGGTATCTTCTGTACTTACTGGTTTATTTGTTTGTATCATGTATTTTTGATTTTTTTTTTCTTTCCTTTTGTTAACCACCTTGTCCTGTATTTCTGCAAGGAACCCCTCTGTTTCTGGGAAGAGGTTTCCAACTCTCAGTCAGGTGCTCAATGCTTCCTTGTCAACATCTCGTCTGTTCAGATCATTGGGATGTCTCCCATGGAGGGTCATACTCATTCCACTGGTTAATGTTTTCTTCCATAGTGATGATTCATTTTTCTGAGTTGGCCTCTCATTTAAGTTTTCTGGTCTGTATTTCTTACCACGGTTGCATATACACACATGGAGTGCTGAATCCTGTTCATTTTTGATGATACTATATACTTAAAGGTGTTATCTGTCTGTGTGTTTTCCTTTTTTTTTCATCTGTGTTATTCCTCTTCCTCCTTCTGTCCAAGGTAGTGTTAATCTAAGTGGGTTTGAGTGTAAGTAGTCTTTTCTAAAGTTCTTATTTATCTTTTTAAATTTTATTGATTGAAATGTGACCAAGATATTTTCATTAAAAAAGTCAATGTTGGTATTGATGAAAGTGTTTATTGCCTTTGTTGTATTTGTTAACTATTGATCTCTGTTTGGCAGGTTTTTGTTTAAGCCTTGAACTAAATTTTGTCAAAGGTTTTCCCTATTTTGCACTACTTTCTATTGTCTTTGCTTGTTGATATTCCAGATACGCGGGTATCAAAAGTCTCTATGAAGGGTCTTGGCCCGAAATGTTGATTCCCATCCATAGATGCTGCCTGACATGCTGTGCTCTCCCAGCAATTTATGTGTAGTTCTCATCAGGGGTGATTCAGAAGTTCATAGCCTAAGGTAGAAGGAGATGAGTTATTAACTTCAAACTTTCTGCATAATCCCTCAAAGAGTTGGCCTGCATGTGCATGTAAGGAGAGCTGTATAACTCACCTCCTTCTAACTAAGGCCACAAACTTATCAATCACCCCTGCTGTGGACACTTTCTGGAGGTCCAAGATCCGTTTGTTCCACGACCACTGGACTAAGTGTGTAAATGCAGGAGGGGACTATGTTGAAAAATAAATGTGCTAGGTTTTCTAAAATTGACTCGTTGTACTTTTGGCCATGAACTTATCAATCTCCCCTTAAACATTACAAAGAGGAAGTAGTATTCCAAATGCAAGGTGACAAAACCGTGGCTGACAAGAGAAACGAAAGACAACATAAAAAAAACAGAGGACATAGAGCAAAAACTACTAGGAAGTTAGAGGATTCAGAAGCTTTTAAAAACCAGAATGCAACTGAAGTAATTAAGAAGGGAAAGATAGAATACATAGGTGAGCTAGCCAGTAATATTAAAGAGGATACCAAATGTTTGTTCAGGTACATATAAACATGTAAAAGAGAGGCAGAAGTGGATATCGGGCCACTGAAAAATGATAATGGAGAGGTAGTAATGGGGTGGGATGCAAGGTGATGGCAGATCAACTGAATAAGTATTGTATTCACTCTCCTCTGTCAAAGACCCTGACGAGAATATGGAATTCCCACATATCAGTGGTCAGAATGCGTAAAGTTACGTTACTCAGGAGAAGGATCTTGGGAAACAGAGATGGTCTGAAGGTAAATAGGTCACCTGGACCAGATGGTGTAGACCCCAGAGATCTGAAAGAGGTGGCTGAAGAGATGTGGATGCATTAGCAATGATCTTTCGAGAATCGTTAAGGAAATTATATCCTAAGAAGTTTTTTCCTTCACTACTCCCCCTCTCCCAGTTTCACCTATCACCTACCACTTCTTCCACGCTTTTCACCCCCACTCTTCTTCCTCTGACGTCTCATCATTCTTTCCCCCCCAGTCCTGGTGAAGGGTCTCAGCCTGAAACGTTGACCGTTCACTATTTCCCATACATGCTGCCTGGCCTCCTAGGTTCCTCCAGCATTTTGTGTATGTGTCGCTTGGATTTCCAACATCCACAGATGTTCTCCTGTTTTTGATAAAAGCAAAAGCGGGGTCATATAATATAGCAAGAAAATAGTGGGAAGTTAGAGGATTGGAAAGCTTTTTCATACCCAACAGGAGACAACTAAAAAAAAACACACTGGAGAGACTAGATGAAAAAGTAAGGCAAGTGAGCCAATAATATCAAGCATCAAAAGTTTTTCAGCTATATTAATAGTAAACGAGAGGCAAGGGTTGATATTGTACCGCTGGAAGATGATGCTGGCGAGTTAGTAATAGAGCAAAGAAACAGCGGTGGAATGTAGTAAGTATTTTGTGTCAATCTTCACTGTGTAAGACTTCAGCAGTATAAGACAATAAGGCATTGCAGCAGAATTAGGTCATTCAGCCCCATCGAGTCTGCTTCGCCGTTCTATCATGGCTGATCCCGGTTCTCACTCAACCCCATGCACCTTCCTCCTCGGCATATCCTGTAATGCCCCGACTGATCAGCAAACTATTAGCTTCTGCCTTAAATTTACCCACAGACTTGACCCCCACCGTCATCTGTGTCAGAGAATTCCACAGATTCACCTCTTTCTGACTAAATGAAATCCTCCTTAACTACTTGTATAGGGAAGCGTATGATGTATGAAAATTGGCACGACAGAGAAATGGTTAACAATTACGAATCCGTGGGTCTGTTATGTTGTTGGGCGGATTGACCCTTGATACTAGATAAGGGGAGAACAATATATGTGACTCTGGTCTACCGATCATATGCCTCAGAGCAAGCTGAAATTGTTGATTTGTGTAAAAGTAATTAATCACCTTGTCTCTAAAGAATGTTTTTTTTAACATTGTTTGTTTGTAAGATTAATAGGATGTATTGTCCTGAAGAAGGCAAAGGCCGGTTGTTGCATGTCACCCGACCATCGACTGCAGGGTGGCGATACAGGTATAAAAGTGGGAAAGTCCTTTCTTGGGCCGACCAGTCGCCTGGGTCCCAGCTTCGGGCCGAGCAGCCGAACCGGCGCCAAGGACCTCCACCCCAGCCAGTCCACCGTCGATCGCCTGCTTCAGGGACCACGCAGACGTTGCTAAGTATACTCGGCCGTGTAGACTACTAGGGGTTGCTTAAGTTAGCCCTACCTGTTTGTGGAGTAGGTATGTATAATAAAAAACATTTCTCGCAACTCTCTATTTTCTTCTCAGTATTAACAATAAAGTGAGTACTCGGAGGAACTACCGAGTCTGGGTTCATCTGTTCAAGCGAAACCAAATAGTCGCAGCATCCACCCGTCACGGTTATTCTCATTGGGTATCAGTTCAGTGAAACAATTGACGGCGTGGCAGCAGGGTACGTGGATTGCTGAAAATGTTTCGCTGGAACAGAGAGGTTGCCCCGGAACAATATCGCATACCTGGCAATGAAGACGCTGGTAAAATCTGCAGAGCCAGAGTATCGAGATCCGAAATCAAGATCTGGGATCCGCCAACCACCAATACGAGCCTTCGTGGATGATCTGACTATCACTACGGAGTCAGTGCCCGGTGCTGGGTGGATTCTGAAGGGGCTGGAAAGGGTGATGAGGTGGGCAAGGATGTCCTTTCAGCCTGTAAAATCAGGATCTGCAGTGCTGGAGAAGGGGAGAATACAGGAGAGATTTCGTTTCTCTATTGAGGACATTTCAACCCCTACCATCACAGGGAACCCTGTTAAAAGTCCTGGGAAGAGGTTTGATGCAACACTCAGAGATAAGGCGGCAATAAGAAACACCCGTGGGGAGTTTGAACAATGACTGCCAGAGGTTGACAGGACTGGCCTTCCAGGGCGGTTTAAGACATGGATCTACCAGCACGGTGTACGACCCAGAATCCTCTGGCCACTGCTTCTCTCTGAGTTTCCAGTTTCCACTGTTGCTGAATTAGAGAGGGCAGTCAGCCGGTTCCTGCGAAGATGGCTGGGTTTACCAAGGAACATCAGCAGCATCGCTCTGTACGGGAATAACTGCAAACCGAGGCTCCCCTTGAAATCCATCGAGGAGGAGTTGAAGGTTTTGCGAGCAAGAGAGGTGCTGCAGTTCCGGGAATCTTCAGATCCAAAGGTTTCCGGAGCAGGAGTGGTGGTGAGAACTGGAAGAGAGTGGAGAGCGGAAGCTGCGGTGGGAGAAGCTGAGGGGCGACTGCGCCACAAAGTGCTGGTGGGGGCGGTCGCCAAGGGAAGAGTCGGACTCGGAAGCCTTGAAGTCCCCCATTTTGACAAAGTACAAGGGAAAGGGCGACGAGAACTGCTCCAGAGTGAAGTAAGGGCAGCTGTGAAGGAGGAGAGGACCAGCAGAGCGGTGGCAATGAAACAGCAAGGAGCCTGGACCAAATGTGAGCAGGTGATCGAGTGAAAGATCACGTGGAACAATCTCTGGAAGGTGGATTCACACCGCATCAGGTTCTGTATCCAGGCTGTTTATGCCGTCCTTACTAGCCCGTCCAACCTGCACTGCCGGGGCCTTGCAGAACGGCCAGCTTGCCCCCTCTGTGAGAAGACCGGCGCGCTGGAGCACATTCTGAGCTGCTGCCCCAGAGCTCTTGCCGATGGCCGTTATCGGTGGCGGCCTGACCAGGTCATCCGGACAATTGCTGAGACAATCTGCAGCTCCCTTAACATCTGCCGGAAAACCAGTCCGGTCAAGAATACCACCTGCTTTGTCAAAGAGGGGAAAGACCAACAGAACACCAGAAAACAACCGGGTTGCTCTTCACTGCGCAGGACTGGAAGCTAAAAGCAGACCTGCGGAAACAGCTGCAGGTTCCTCCCCACATCACAGAGACTACACTGCGGCCCGACACTGTGTTGTGGTCCGACTCATTGAAGCACGTTCTTATGTTTGGGCTTACCGTGCCCCGGGAAGATCGCATGGAGGGGGCCTACGAGCGGAAAAGAGTCAAGTATGAAGATCTGAAGAACAACTTGCAGAGAAGAGGCTGGAGAGCAGAGTGCTGGCCCGTGGAGGTCGGGGGTCGTGGCTTTGCAGGCCAGTCGCTCTGCAAAGTATACACTGCACTTGGAGTCACGGGAGAGAGAAGAAGGAGAGTCATTTCTACCACCATAGATGCAGCAGAGAAAGCGTCAAGATGGCTCTGGATAAAGAGGGCAGATCCGTGTGTTGCTGCTAGGACACAGGCCGGGGTCTGATCAACCCCGGTTGGGTCGCCTGGGCGAGGGTGTATGATGTTGAAAGACCCGAAACACCTGACGACCCCAGGTAACATCAGTGATGATGTGTCCTAGCTTAGCATCAGTCAGATGTTTCTGTAAGAAGAAGATGGGCGGATAATACTGATGGGTTTGCTGTACTTGCTAACACCCTTGCTAAGCTGGGACCTCCCATAAGCTGGGATGATCGCCTAGATAATACTGGCGAGATATTGGGAAGTAAGATGGCTAGATTGTTGCGTGAAATAAATTTTCTATCGAAACGCGGTTCTCATACTGATGGCTCTTGGCTGCTGGCCACAGCCTTGCGCCAACAGTTGGAAAGGAACCGTGAGGTGGAACAAGAAAGGGATCAGTTGAGGGATGAAGGAATGCTATGAAGGAGAGGTGCTCAGTAATGATTGACGTAGTGAGGTCCAGTCAGAATAGGGCACAGGAAGCTGAGGAGAAGGGAATTAAGATGACATGTAGGCCAGTGCAAATTAAACATCAGGAGGCGGCTCACCGCCAGAATTATACCCCCGATGCCGTGAAGATAAGATCAATGTTGTTACCCAAGGGAGATCCAGATACCTGGGGTGGGGATATATGGTATGATGATAATGATAATGGGTCCTTTGGTGAGGGGGGAACTGCTTTTCTCCCAGAACCATTGCAGGCTCGGTCTGCCGTGGTGACTTCTCAAAAGACTGTACCCGGGCGGCCGGGAGTACAGACTCTCGAGCACAAGGAGTATAATGATAAGGAGCTGTCTGAGATGGCTGCCCGTCTTAAATAAAGGTCTGGGAAGTTGCTAGCGGAATGGTTACTCCGCTTGTGGGATGATAGAGGGGCTAGTATAACCTTTCATCCTGAAGAACAAGCAAGGCTGGGGTCTTTAACCTCGAACCCCCGTATTAACACTGAGTTACGCCAATCTCCCCGTGCGGATAGGTTCTTTTTTCAAGTGTTGGATGCTGTTAAGGAGGTATTCCCGCACCCCCTTGATTGGGATTCACAGGTACAGTGGGACTGGGAGACTGCCGCTGAAGGCATTCACCGCTGAAGACAACAGGCCCTGGTCAATAGGATGTCTGGGGACTGGGACGCACAGTGGCCACGGGGTCGAGATCCCGACCAAGAGGAATTCACCGGAGGGATGTACACGAGATTGGTGCGGTCAGCCGCCCCATCCATTCGGGGTGTGGCTCTTGTATTATTGGGGCCCTCAGTTCAGGAGGATGTGGAGGACGTGACTAATGTCTTGGCAAACCTTTTGAACTTGCAGGTGGTTAAACCACGAGTCCGTTCGACACGGCTAATGAATGTTGGAGGGGAAGGTACTAATGGTACCAATGGGACTAGGAAACCCGCCCTGACGCGCAGGGGAGATGTTCACTACCCTTTTGAAAGCAGGCGTCAGTAAGGAGAAGATTGACGGTGTGCCGACAAGTGTATTGTATCACGTATCGTGAGCACATGGAAGCTGGGAAGACGCCGGTGGACTCTGCTGCTCCTCCTGCCTTCTCACTGTACCCACCGTCAGCTGAATTGCAGGACGGAGTTAAAAAAAAGGCCATACAGGAGGAGACCGGAATATGGCGGCCTCCCAAACCCTCCCGAACCTGGGGGGTTGGCCAGGTTCCCCCGGCATGTAAGATCCATTCGTTGTGGACCCGGGGGACCCTAGGCCTTATGTACCATTATGTCCATTAGGCTAAGGGAAATGATCAACGGACTGTTGCTCTGGTCGATACTGGGGCAGAACATACTGTGATCCCGGGAGAACCCGATAAGTGGAGGGGACCCGAGTATAATATGGAAGTGATGGCGGGGTGGGGGGTGCCCTTACTAGGGCCCAGGAAGTAACGGTACGAGTAACGATTGACAAAAACGTCCCGCGTTCTGTGTCTGTCCTGATTGCTGTAACCACCGAGTGTATCTTCGGAACGAATGTGTTACGGGGAATGCAATTGAAGGCATCGTTAGGGACCTTTAGTTTTGGGATCCGGAGCATGCGGGTGGTAGTGGGGAGGGCAAAGTGGGAGCCCCTGTTTATCCCTCCACCGACGCAGATAGTGTCGGTTCCACAATACCGGATCCCGGGAGGTCACAAGGAAATGACTGAAACTATTGCCTCCTTGGAGCAAACCGGGGTTACTCGACCAGCCACGTCCCCGTACAATAGCCCGGTCTGGCCGGTAAAGAAGCCAGACGGGTCCTGGCGAATGACTGTTGACTATCGACGATTGAATCGATACTCTTCCCCGTTGATTTCTGCTGTGCCCGACATAGTGACGCTGGTGGATGATATTCCGGATGATGCAGATGGTCGATGGTATGTTGTTATTGATCTGGCCAGCGCCTTCTGTTCGATTTCCTTGGAGGAGGAATCACAGGAGCAGTTTGCTTTCACATGGAACGGTCGGCAATATACCTTCACTCGTTTGCCACAGGGATCTGTCCATAGTCCTACCTCACGCCACGGGATGGTGGCAGGTGATCTGGAGACCTGCGCACTGCCCCCTAACGTCGGAGTTCACCACTACATCGATGATGTCATGTTACAGGGACCGGACGAGGAGGGTGTCGCGGAGGCACTGCCCCCTAACGTCGGAGTTCACCACTACATCGATGATGTCATGTTACAGGGACCGGACGAGGAGGGTGTCGCGGAGGCACTGCCCCCTATCGTCGGAGTTCACCACTACATCGATGATGTCATGTTACAGGGACCGGACGAGGAGGGTGTCGCGGAGGCACTGCCCCCTAACGTCGGAGTTCACCACTACATCGATGATGTCATGTTACAGGGACCGGACGAGGAGGGTGTCGCGGAGGCACTGCCCCCTATCGTCGGAGTTCACCACTACATCGATGATGTCATGTTACAGGGACCGGACGAGGAGGGTGTCGCAGAGACACTGCCCCCTAACGTCGGAGTTCACCACTACATCGATGATGTCATGTTACAGGGACCGGACGAGGAGGGTGTCGCGGAGGCGCTGCGGTCCCTGTTACAGTGTGTGTGAGAGAGGGAATGGGCTGTGAATGAAGATAAGGTGCAAGGTCCCAGTCAATCCGTGACGTTTCTGGGCATCCACTGGCATGCTGGGGAGAGGATTATACCGGAAAGGGTACGAAATAAAATACAAGCCACAGCTACCCCCGCTAATAAGCAAGAATCTCAGCGCTTTGTGGGATTATTAGGATATTGGAGGAGACATATTCCACATTTAACTCTCCTACTGAAACCGTTGTACGCCGTCACTTGTAAGAGGAGTGAATTCACACGGGGAGATGAGCAAAAGGAGGCATTCGAGCTAGCCAAAACGGCAGTTGAACAGACTATTCCCCTTTCACCTCGGGTCTCGGGGGCCCCGTATGAATTACTGGTGTCTGTTCACGATAACATGGCCGTATGGAGTCTGTGGCAGCTGCAGAATGGAAGGAGGGTGCCCCTCGGGTTCTGGTCACGCACTATGCCGGAGGCTGCCGGACGATATACTCCGTTCGAACGACAGCCCCTGGCTTGTTACTGGGCCCTGTTGGAAACGGAGTCCATCACGGGATCGGACCCCACGGTGTTGCGACCCGATTTGCCTGTTATTTCCTGGGTGCTCGCCCCAAATACGAAGGTGAGACAGAGGTGTGCGCAGCAGTCATCCATATCGAGTTGCAAATGGTGTATACAGGACCGGGCCGCTAAAGGATCCGAAGGACTCAGCCGTCTTCAGGAACAAGTAGCCAGATGACCTATGACAGCGGGAATCGAGGAAGAGAAGGCGGCTCCCCCTCTCGAACCCTCCCCCATTCGATGGGGCCGGCCGTACGAGGAATTGACATCGGATGAAAAGGCTGGTGCCTGGTTTACGGACGGCTGGAGCCGTTGGGTGTCGGGGCGCCAACGGTGGAAGGCCGCTGCCCTGCGACCCTCCGACGATGCTCAGTTAATACAAGAAGGAGAGGGCGGATCCAGTCAGCTGGCGGAACTTGTGGCGGTTACCCTGCCCTCTTCACTCCCCACCAAGGAACTTAGAATATATACCGACTCGCGGGCGGTGGCTAATGGAATGGCTATCTGGATGGTGAGCTGGCAGATGCACCAGTGGACAGTTCATAATAAACCTATCTGGGGCAAGGAATATTGGCAGCAGATATGGCAAGAGGTGCGGAGGCGCGATATTTATGTGTATCCTGTGAATGCTCACCAGGAGGACATTAGCCCTACCACGCTCTACAATAGTCAGGTAGGCGGATCGGCTGTGGTATCTGCTATTACAGTGCCTCTAGTCAGCTGGGCTCACGAACAGTCTGGCCATCCCGGGGAGAAGGGGACGCGAGAGTGGGGATGAGACCATGGGATATCTTTGACGGTGGATGACTGTCGGACTACCGTGTCGGAATGTCCTATTTGTCAGCAAGTCAAGCCTCGCTCTGTCCCGCGTGGACCTTTCGGCCATATTAAGAGGGGCTCTGTACCCGGCGAAAGTATGGCAGATTGATTACATTGGACCCCTGCCGCCGCATAACAATGATACATATGTGTTGACAATGGTGGACACTTCTTCTGGATTCCTGTTGGCCAGACCCTTTCCTAGTGCCAGTCAGGAGTCCGCTATTCGTCGGGTGGAATACCTGGTGTCGCATTATGGCACATCCGAGTAAATACAGTCAGATAATGGATCCCACTTCACAGGGCAACAGATCCAGGACTGGGCGAAAGAGCAAGGTATTTATTGGGTCCACCATACACTTTATTACCCCAAGCAGCTGGCTTGATTGAACGATTAAATGGACTTTTGAAGCAGCAGATTCGATTGATGACCCCCACCCACACAATGAAGGGGCAATATATGTGTTGACAATGGTGGACACTTATTCTGGATTCCTGTTGGCCAAACCCTTTTCTAGTGCCAGTCAGGAGTCCACTATTCATGTTCATGCCATCAGGTTGGGGAGGGGGTACTCAGACGGAATATCAGGTGCTTTCCTGGACCCTGAGGGTGGCCTCATCTTAGCACAAGAGGAGGCGATTGGTTGACACGTCGGAACAGGAATGGGAATGAAAATGTTTGGACACCGGGAAGTCCTGATCGGAGCGGATAGTTCAAAGGTTAATTTATTATTAAAGCGGGTGTCCATGAACATCACCACGAAACAAAGAAAGAGCATGAAAGTCGTTCAGAGAGAAAAAACAAACTCCCACCCCACCCCCCGCATCAAAAAGAGCGGCATCCCGATCATCAACCCCCAAAACCCACCCCTCCCGCACAAAAGGGAACAATAACATCGACCCCCCCCAAGAAACAACAACCCTACCCCGCACAACTGCGGAGGATCTGGTGTCACCAGTGTCGAGGCGGCCGCATCGGGAGCAGCGGACACAACGGGCGACCCCGGAAGATTCACAGGTGAAGTGTCGCCTCACCTGGGAGGATGTTTGGACAACGGAGAGAGTTCAGCCGTCCGGCCCTTTCACTGTGACACCCCGAACTCCACATCAAATCCGTCCACACGAATCTGGGTGAACTTTAATGACCAATAAATATAATTCCTCTCAGCGATCAGCTGTCTGAGTGATCCCCTGACTCTGAGAGGAAGGGGTGTCTATGGTCCACATTGTCAGGGTGTTGGGTTTACCAGGAGACAGAGACTGCAGGGACGAGAGGTTTTCTGTTGACTAATACACTGTGTGTGGACCCCGCTGGCAATTCTGGTGTTGTGACCCGAATGGAGACAAACACCACGCTGCCCACTCCACCAACAACACGGCACAGCCGGACACATAACAGGGGACTTTACATCTCACAACACTGGATTCAGTGATGAAACCCGGGATTAATGTTGTTGTCCCACTGAAATCATCAGAAACGTCCATTCAGGTGTTTTTAAATACCAGCGCTCCCCACAGGTGACGTCACACAGGGGCACCCACGCGCCTGACGTCACACATGGGCTCCCCAGACCGGGATCTGCCCTCACGTGCGCGGTGTGTTACGTCAATCACTGCTTCCAGCCAATAGCGGAGGCGGACCAGCCGAGAGGGCGTTACCCCCGCTGACACCGTCTCCCGAACTTTCCGTCACGGCGGGACAACCGTCAAAGTAAATGTCCGCTTTCTGATTTATTTCCATTTCCCTCCGAGGGAAGTTGGGGCGTTTGTGAAGCGTCTCCTGCGGCCGGAGTCTGATGTGTCGCTGAGAGGTGGGAGGAGACCGCTCGGCCCGTCGGTTTGATGCCGGTTCCCCGGGGAGGGAGAGGGGGATTTTATTGAAAGGATGAAGACGGTGAGAGAGGGGGCGGACAGGATGTTTGTCCCGGTGGGGACAGGAGGGGCTCATCTGTGGAAATGTCTGAGCCCACGGTGGTGGCGAGCAGAGGGATTCACCACATTGGGGGGCAAACACCGGCAGACTGTTGCCCTGCAAGCGGGGCCAATGGTCCGGGCAAAGTGACAATTATTTGTGTTTTGTTGAGACTGTACCTGGAATATGGTGTAAAATCCCGCTCCCCACACTAACACGGGTCATACAGACCAAAGAACAAACTGCCGGAGGAACTCAGTGGGTCGGGCAGCATCTGTGGAGGGAAACGGACCGTCAACATTTCGGGCCGAGACCCTCCCTGTGGACTGAGAGTGGACGGGAAATAGTCAGAGAAAAGAGGTGAGGGGTGGGGATGGGGCAAGAGCTGGGGAGTGAGAGGTGGATGCAGGTGAGGGGAGAGGTGGGAAGGTGGAAATAGTGACGGGGGTGGGAGGTGAGTGGTTGGGGCAACAGGGGGCTGCAGAAGATGGAAATTAATCCCATAGAGGATTAACAAAGAGGTTAGAGAGTATTTGTTATGGAGAGTGCAATGAAGATTCACCAGACTGATCCCTGGAGTGGTGGGGTCATTGTATGAAGAAAGATCAAATGCGATAACCCTTTCACTTGGAGAATCGAGGACTGAGAGGTGAACACATTGAAATTCACAACATCATTACCGGTTGAACCAGGGATCCCAGTCTCTGAAAAAGGGGGTGGACAGTCCGGGACTGAGATGAGGGGAAATATCTCTACTCTGAGGGTGGTGAATGTCTGTAAATCCCCACCACAGAGGCCGGTGAAGACTCAGTGATCGTCCTCACATAAAACAGAGGCCGGCAGATGTGTGGAGACCAGAGGGATTGAGGAAATGAGGATCGGGCAGAAACATGTGGCTGAGATGGGAGAGCAGCCACCATTCTGTTGATGGTTAGAGGGGCTGAATGGCCACTTCCTGCTGTTTCTCACTTGATGTTTCAGTGTTCCTGTCCAGTGAGGCAGGAGGAATGTGAATAGAAACTAGAAACATAGAAAAACTACAGCAGAACATAGGCCCCTCAGCCACAATGCTGTGCCGAATATATCCTTACCTCAGAAATTACCTAGGGTTACCCATAGCCCCCTATTTTTCTAACTTCCATGTCCAGGAGACTCTTCAAAGTCCCTATCATATCCGCCTCCACCACCATCGCTGGCAGACCATTCCACGCACTCACCACTCTCTCTGCAAAAAAAAACTTACCCCTGACATCTCCTCTGCACCTACTCCCCAGCACCTTAAACCTGTGTCCTCTGTGGCAACCATTTCAGCCCTGGGAAAAAGCCTCTGACTATCCACAAGATCAATGCCTCTCATCATCCTATACACCTCTATCAGGTCACCGCTCATCCTCCATCACCCCAAGGAGAAAAGGCCATGTTCACTCAACCTATTCTCATAAGGCATGCTCCCCAATCCAGGCAACATCCCTGTAGTCCTGACGAAGGGTCTCAGCCTGAAACGTCGACTGCACCTCTTCCTAGAGATGCTGCCTGGCCTGCTGCGTTCACCAGCAACTTTTATGTGTGTTGCTTGAACATCTTTGTAAATCCCTTCCACACCCTTTCTATGGTTTC
Organism: Mobula hypostoma; assembly: GCF_963921235.1. Classification (NCBI taxonomy): domain Eukaryota; kingdom Metazoa; phylum Chordata; class Chondrichthyes; order Myliobatiformes; family Myliobatidae; genus Mobula; species Mobula hypostoma. The sequence continues at coordinate 196,455 of NW_026948194.1, read as the reverse complement.
CACGTCCTTCCTGTAGTGAGGCGAACAGAACTGAGCACAGTACTCCAAGTGGGGTTGACCAGGGTCCTATTTAGCTGTAACACTACCTCTCGGCTCCTAAACTCAATCCCAGGGTTGAGTAAGGCCAATGCACCGTATGCCTTCTTAACCACAGAGTCAACCTGCGTAGCAGCTTTGAGTGACCTATGGACTCGGACCAAAAGATCCCTCCGATCCTCCACACTGCCAAGAGTCTTACCATTAATACTATATTCTGCCATCATATTTGACCTACCAAAGTGAACCACCTCACACTTATCTGGGTTGAATTCCATCTTCTACTTCTCAGCCCAGTTTTGCATCCTATCAATGTCTGCTGTAACCTCTGACAGCCCTCCACACTATCCGCAACACCTCAAACCTTTGTGTCATCAGCAAATTTACTAACCCATCCCTCCACTTCCTCATCCAGGTCATTTATAAAAATCATGAAGAGTAGGGGTCCCAGAACAGATCCCTGAGGCACACAGCTGGTCACCGACCTCCATGAAGAATATGACCTGTCTACAACCACTCTTTGCCTTCTGTGGGCAAGCCAGCTCTTGATCCACAAAGCAATCTCCCCTTGGATCCCAGGCCTCCTTACTTTCTCAATAAGCCTTGCATGGTGTACTTTATCAAATCCAATGTTCTTCTGATGTTCGCCTTAAACTAGACTGATGTTTAATATTGTGGATCTGTAAAAAATAAATCAGTTCTGTTTCAAATCTCATGTCACAGATACTTACTGTCTCTGCCGAACTTACAATGTACACTAGAGAGGCCACTCAGTCTCTCTGGTCCCTGCCCATCTTTCTGTTCCATATTAGTATCTTAAAGTCTAGCCCTGTTGTTCACTTCACCTCTCACTCTCCCCATGATGACAGGTTGCAACTCGTCACTACTCTGCAGGAGAAGAGATTTCCCTTGAATTTCATAGAATCATAGAAATCTCGAGCAGATTGCAGGCCCTTCGGCTCACAATGTTGTGCCACCATGTAACCTACTCCAGAAACTGCCTGGAATTTCCCGACCGCATTGCCCTCTATTTTCCTAAGCTCCATATACCTGTCTATTGGTAATCATTTTCCAATGTTCTATAGATTCAGGGTCAGTTCCTGTGGACTGGAGGGTAGCTAATGTAATCCCACCTTTGAATAAAGGAGGGAGAGAGGAAACAGGCAATTATAGACCAGTTAGTCTGACATCAGTGGTGGGGAAGATGCTGGAATCAATTATAAAAGATGTAATAGAAAAACATTTGGATAGCAGTGACAGGATAAGTCCGAGTCAGCATGGATTTACGATGGGGAAATGATGCTTGACTAATCTTCTGGAATTTTTTGAGAACGTAACTATGGAAATGGACATGGGAAAGCCAGTGGATGTAGTGTACCTGGACTTTCAGAAAGCCTTTGATAAGGTCCCACATAGGAGGTTAGTGTGCAAAATTAGAGCAAATGGTAGTGGGGGTAGAGTACTGACGTGGATAGAAAATTGGTTGGTAGACAGGAAACAAACAGTAGGGATTAATGGCAGAATGGCAGGCGATGACCAGTGGGGTACCGCAGGGTTCAGTGCTGGGACCACAGCTGTTTACAATATATATTAATGATTTGGATGAAGGGATTAAAAGTAACATCACCAAGTTTTCTGATGACACAAAGCTGGGTGGCAGTGTGAAACGTGAGCAGGACGTATGAGAATGCAGGGTGAATTGGACAGGCTGGGTGAGTGGGCGGATGCATGGCAGATGCAGTTTAATGTGGATAAATGTGAGGTTATCCACTTTGCTGGCAAGAACAATAAGGCAGATTACTATCTAAATGGTGTCAAGTTAGGAAAAGGGGAAGTACAATGAGATCTAGGTGTTCTTGTACATCAGTCACTGAAAGCAAGCATGCAGGTACAGCAGGCAGTGAAGCAAGCTAATGGCATGCTGACCTTCATAACAAGAGGAATTGCATATAAGAGCAAAGAGGTCCTTCTGCAGTTGTACAGGGCCCTGGTGAGACTACACCTGGAGTACTGTGTGCAATTTTGGTCTCCAAATTTGAGGAAGGACATTCATGCTATTGAGGGAGTGCAGCATAGGTTCATAAGATTAATTCCCGGGATGGCGGTACTGTCATATGTTGAAAGATTGGAGCGATTGGGCTTGTATACTCTGGAATTTAGAGGGATGAGAGGGGATCTTATTGAAACATAAGATTATTAAGGGATTGGACACGCTGGAGGCAGGAAGCATGTTCCCGCTGATGGGTGAGTCCAGAACCAGAGGCCACAGTTTAAGAATAATGGGCAGGCTATTTACAACGGAGTTGAGGAAAAACTTTTTCACCCAGAGAGTGGTGGATATATGGAATGCTCTGCCCTAGAAGTCTGTGGAGGCCAAGTCTCTGGATGCTCTCAAGAAAGAGATGGATAGAGCTCTTAAAGATAGTGGAATCAAAGGTTATGGGGAGAAGGCAGGAACTGGATACTGATTGTGGATGATCAGCCATGATCACAGTGAAAGGTGGTTTGACTCAAAGGGCTGAATGGCCTACTCCTGCACCTATTGTCGATTGTCTAAGAGTGTCTTAAAAGACCCTATTGTATCCACGTCTACCAATGTCTCTGGCTGTGCATTCCACACACCCACCACTCTTTGACATCTCCTGTGTGCCTGCTTCCAAGCACCTTAAAACTATCCCCCTCGTGTTAGGCATTTCAGCCCTGGGAAAAAGCCTCTGGCTATCCACACGACGAATATCTCTCATCATCTTATACACCTGCATGAATTCCCTGCATGATTTTCTCCAGGCTGAATAAGACGATGAGCTCCCTGTGTATTTGAAGTTCTTCAGTGCTGTGAAATAATTTAGCTAAACTCCTTCTTCCCTGCTCTTTTCAACGTTTTCGGTCATTTTCACTAATTTCCAAGGACTGTGTCTCAGACAGCTGGGTTGTTGCAATGCGCCTCTAAAGTCTGACAGCAGACTAGCAAATGAATCTTCGATGGAGCAGATTCAGAAACCAATGAGATGCCGGCCTGAGTCAGGGCTTTGAGGCTCCAGAGAGCGATGGGGTCTGGAGTTTATGAGGAGGAGGAGGAGGAATCTGACCAGCAGGATGTGACTACAAATGAAAGATCAGAAACATTTTGAAACAGCTTGGAAAAAAAAAGTGGGTTCTACAAAATACTGGGAGAAATCAGCAGATCAGGCAACGAATGTGGAGTGGAATAGACAACATTCAGGCTGAACCCCTTCAGCAGGCTTAGACTGTGTACTCCTCTGCTTAGTCGCTGCCTGAACTGCAGAGTTCCTCCAGCATTTTGTGTGTGTGTGTGTGTGTGTGTGTGTCTGTATTTCCAGCAACTGCAGAATCTCTTGTGTTTTATATCTACATCTGTAAGAGGATTGTACTTTGGCATTAGATACACGTTGATATTGAGTATATTGTTTATGGGAGCCGCTTTCTGCGTTAAAACAGCTGCTGAATTTTCTATACACACAAAAAAAACTGAGCTATGGACATGGAACTGGTGCTTGCAGAAACTTTTAATGGCACCGTGATTACCCATAAAGCCCTGCGATATAAAGTTCGCCGTCGCAGAAGCACCGATCAAATGCGCAGGCGTCAGGGTTGTTCCGTTGCCGAATATCACGCATGCGCGCAGTACACGGTAAACTTAAGGAGATTGGCTGCAGGGAGACTGTTGCGGGGTGGGGTTTCAACACCGACTTCGGGACAGTTGCTGTGAGCTCCGGACTCCGTGACCCGAAATCCCGGGACAGTCCTGCTCTCTTCCCTTTCTCTCAGCCCCACCATCCGTACACGGGCTCCGGGGCGCTTCCGGCTGATGAGGGAATGGGAACCGATGGATCTCTCAGACAGAGCTGAGCTCCAGCTGTCTAAATGCAAGGATTGGGAACTCGGAGAAAGGGAACAAAATCTTTTACATCAGCTGTTGAGAAAATCACCTTTGTTCTGCCTCCAATCACTAACAAGAGAAAATCTGCAGAGAGGGCACAGTTTTAAGGTGCTTGGAAGCAGGTACGTAGGAGATGTCAGGGGTGTTGTGTTCTTTATACATACCGTGGGTTTCTAATAACAAACCATATTCTGGCAGAATTGAACTTTTATTTAACAGCAGAAAAACCATGTCTTACACTGCCGTGCTTCTCGATCTTTCTTCATTTCTGCTCATGTTAGGAACTCTGTCCAGTCACGTCCTGACACGTGATATCACCACAAGGGGTAAGTTTTTTACACAGAGTGGTGAGTGCGTGGAATGGGCTGCTGGTGGCTGTGATGAAGCCGGATACAATAGGGTCTTTTAAGAGGCTCCTGGATAGGTACATGGCGCGTAGAAAAATACAGGGCTATGGGGAACTCCAGATAATTTCTAAAGTAAGTGATGTTCGGCACAGCACTGTGGGCCGAAGGGCCTGTATTGTATTGTGCTGTATAAATGGGGAAGTCACTTACCCATGACTTCTGGTTGTTGTCCCACCCAACATCAGTGGAAAAAGCTGCTTGCATTTACCCTATCTATACCCTCATAATTTTGCCTACTTCCAACAAAGCCTTTTTTTAGGTGAATAAGATGATGAGGGGCATTGATCGTGTGGATAGCCAGAGGCTTTTCCCAGGGCTGAAATGGCTAACACGAGGGGCATAGTTTTAAGCTGCTTGGAAATAGATACTGAGGGGAAGGCAGGGGTAAGTTTTTTTACACAGAGAGTGGTGGGTGTGTGGAATGCACTGCCAGCAGTTATGGACGAGGCAGATACTATAGGGTCTTTTAACAGCCTCTTAGATAGGTACATGGAGCTTAGAAACATAGAGGTCTATGTGCTAGGGAAATTCTAGGCAGTTTCCAGAGTAAGTTTCACGGTTGGCACAACATTGTGGGCTGAATGGCCTGGAATATGCTGTAGATTTCTATGTTCTATGTTGAACAGTGAAATAACTTTGGCTATCCTACAATCCTCTGATAACTCTCCCGTCACTCAGGATGAATTAATTATCTCTGCTGGGGCCCCAACGATTTCTGCACTTGCCTCCCATGGGGACCGAGGGAGCACCTTGTCATGCCCTGGAGATTTATCCACCCTCTTCTTTAATTTGTACAGGGTCCATGATTTTAATGCCGCTTTTCCACACTCTCATTGACACTGTGTCCATCTGAGTAAATAGGGATGAAAAAAATATTTAAGATCTCCCCCATCTGCTTTGGTTCCAGACATGGATTGCCATTCCGGTCTTCCAGAGGACCAACTTCGTGCCTTGCAATCTTTTTGCTTTTAATCTATCTCCAGAATCCCTGAGGATTATCCTTCATCTTTTCTGCAAGGGGAATCTCATGCCTTCTTTTAGCCCTCCTGATTTATTTCTTATGTGTTCTCTTGCATTTCTTATACTCCATAACAACCTGCCTGCCTATCCCTGTTATGCAACTCTATTTTGTGCTTCACCAGGGTCTCAATATCTCTTGAAATCTAAGGTTCCCTACAGTTTCTATCTTTACCTTTTATTCTGACAAGCACATACCCGCTTTGTACTTTCAAAATTTCACTTTGAAGGCCTCAATTTACCAAGCACACCTTTGCCATAAAGCAGCCTGTCCCAATCCACAGTTGCCAGATCCTAGTGTCATAATTCCAGGTGTTGATCCATGCCCTGAACTACGCTACTGCTTGTATTGAAATATACAGGGCTCAGCATATTCACTGCACCATGCTCAACTTTTTCATTCCTGACTTTGTCTGAGGTCTGAACAACAACTGTCGCTGCAAACCCTGCACTATCTGTTCTGTGATTCAGGCTCCCATTCCCCCTACGACTTTAGTTTAACCCCCCTTACCCCCACCCCACACCAAGCAGCTCTATCACCCCTTTGGCTTTCCTCTCCCAGATCAATAAAAAGGAGGCGCATACCAGGTACAGGCAGATTGGAACAAATGGGGTACTTGTGAGATACAGGAACTTCAAGTGAACACTTATGAAAGACAAAGAACGCATGAGGTTACCCCAGCAGACAAGATGAAGGAGAATCCTCAGGGATTCTGCAGATATGTCAAGAGTGAAAAGATTGCAAGGGAAAAAATTAATCCTCTGCAAGATCGGAACAGTAATCCATATGAGGAGACAAAATAGATGTGGGAGATTTTTTTTTGCTCAGGAGATGAACGCAGAGTCTATAGAGGTGAGGCAAAGCAGCATCAAATTCCTAGACCCTGTACAGATTACAGAGGTGGAATATGGGAGGTGGATCAAGAAGGTTCAGTCACTCAGCATTGAAGATGAGATAGTAAATTGGATGAGACACTGTCTTTGGGAGAAGCCAGTGTGTGGTAGCAGATGGCTGCCTCTTGACCGCATCCTGTGACTAGTGGTTGCCACAGGGATCAGTGCTGTATCTGTTATTGTTTGTCATCTATATCAGTAATCTGGATGATAGGGCGGTTAACTGGATCAGCAAATTTGTAGCTGACACCAAGATTGGTGGCGTAGTCGTCAGCGAGGAAGAATATCATGGTTTGCAGTATGATCTGGACCAGCTGGGAAAATGGTTTGGGAAATGGAAAATGTAATTTAATGCAGACAAGTGTGAGGTATTGCACTTTGGTCTGACCTACCAAGGGAGGTCTTTCACAGTGACTGGTCAGGCATGGAGGAGTGTTGTAGTAGAAAGGGTCCTGGGAATACAAGTCCTTAATTCACTGAAAGTGGTATCACAGTTAGATAGAGACAGAAAGAAAGATTTCAGCCCATTGGCCTTCATGAACTAGAGTACTGACAACAATAGACGGATGTTATGTTGACTTGTAGAAGACACTGGTGAAGCCTAATTTGGAATATTGCATGCAGTTTTGGTTACCAACCTACAGTAAGGATGTAAAAGAGGTTCAGAGAAAATTCACAAGGATGTTGCCAGGTCTGTAGGACTTGGGTTATAAGGAAAGATTGAACAGGTCAGGACTTTATTCCTTGGAACATAAAAGATTGAGGGGATATTTGATGGAGGTATACCACTATTATGAGGGACATAGATAAGGTAAATGCAAGCTGTATTTTACCACTGAGATGGTGTGGGACTACAACCAGAGGCCATGGGTTAAGGGGGAAAGGTGAAATGTTAAGGGGAACATGAGGGGAAACTTCTTCACACCGATGATCATCCGGGTGTGGAATGAGCAAAGAGCACAAGTGGTGCATGCAAGCACGATTTCAACATTTAAGAGGTTTGTGTAGGTACCTGGATGGTAGGGGTATGGGAGTGGGCAGTTTAAATAGTTCAGCACAAACCAGATGGCCCAAGAACCTGAAATAATACAAAAATTCACTTTAAGTCCTTTTCACAGCCGTGCAGACCAACCATTCATCTCAGCAGGAATTTTTTTATATGGCGTTAACACTGTGGCGCTTTAAGTTAGTCATACGTAAAAGAAAATCCCAAATGCATGTCAAGAAAGACTATTTGCGTGAGACTGTTTCAGTTACTGTGGGGCCAGGCACCCATGCTGCTCAGCAGGAACAGGGAATAATACCAATGGAGAGAGTCAAACTGAGCCAAGTCACAGACTGGAGATGGCAGAAATGCCCCACTCTTATAGAGACAGGAAGAGCATCAGGGAATTGATGGTCATTTCAGATACCAGCTCTGTGCCCAGTTAGAAGATGATTTCTCTGTCCATCTTGGGTTGAATCTCACTGTTACAGTGTGATACCAGATCAAACCTTGGCAACTCAAGCAATCTCATCTGAAATGTTGTCCTACACCCACTGATGGATTTTGTTATTCTTTTTACACATTAAAAACGAGAAGGAATTTGTCTCCAGGAATCTCAAACACGACACGCCAGTTTTGCTGTCTCTGTCTAGATATTTAAGAAAAGGAGCAAGGGATTCAATCGGCCATCCTTCCTGCTCAGACAGTGGGGAGGGATTTACTCGTTCATTTGACCAATTGGCCCGCCCAGATCACACCTTGGCAACTCAAGTGATCGCATCTGAAATGTTGTCCTGCACCCATTGATGGATTTTGTAAATCTCTTTACAGGTTACAAATGACGAGGAATTTATCTGCGGGAATCTTGAACACAACATGCCAGTTTTGCTGTCCTTGTCCAGATATTTAAGAAGTAGAGCAAGGGATTCACTTGATCGCCCGCCCGCTCAGACTGTGGGGAGGGATTCACTCAGTCATTTCAACTGAAGATATATCAGCAAGTTCACACCAGACAAGGCCATTCATTTGTTCTGTGGGTGAGAAGGCATTCAGTTGCTCATCCCACCTGTGGACACACCAGTCAGTTTACCCTGGGCAGAGGCTGGTCATCTGCTGAACTTGTGGGAAAGGATTCACTCAGTCATCTGACACAATGGCTCACCAGCGTGTTTACACCGGGGAGCGGCCGTTCACCTGCTCAGACTGTGGGAAGGAATTCACTGAGTCATCCAACCTAATGGCACATCAGCGAGTTCACACTGGGGAGAAGCTGTTCACGTGCTCAGTCTGTGGGAAGAGATTCACTTGGTTATCCACACTACAGAGTCATCAGCGAGTTCACACTGGGAAGAAGCCATTCACCTGCTCAGTCTGTGGGAAAAGATTCACTGATTCATCCACCGTACAGAGTCATCAGCGAGTTCACACAGGGCAGAAGCCATTCACCTGCTCAGTCTGTGGGAAGAGATTCACTGATTCATCCACCCTACAGAGTCATCAGCGAGTTCACACTGGGGAGAAGCCATTCACCTGCTCAGAATGTGGGAATGTATTCACTCGGTCATCCCAACTGCTGGCACACCAGTCAGTTCCCACTGGAGAGTGGCCGTTTACCTGCTCAGAATGTGGGAAAGGATTCACTCAATCGTCCACCCTACTGACACATCAGCTAGTTCACACTGGGGAGAAACCGTTCACCTGCTCAGTCTGTGGGAAGAGATTCACTCAGTCATCCAACCTACAGAGACATCAGTGAGTTCATACTGGGGAGAAGCCATTCACCAGCTCAGAATGTGGGAAAGTATTCACTCAGTCATCCAACCTACTGGCACACCAGTCAGTTCACAATGGGGAGTGACCATTGTTATGAATCCCTAGATTTTATTTGCTGTGGACTGTCATTTTGAGAGAGAGAGAGAGAGAGATTAAGAATGGAAATCAGTCTGACTTGCATCTTGTTTACATCGCTCACAGCTTGTTTAGTTTTAACCGAGGACACAGACACTCAGAGTCAGACGGAGATGAAGGAGGATAAATGGAAGGATCGAAACAAGGGAACTAGTGGTCAAGGGTCACTGTTTAGAACTTTCCTCTGCCCATAAGGGTGGGTTAATTATCGATTCAGCGAACATCGAATGTGAGGTTGTCACCTCTTTTGATCCATACGAGTGGATCTGATTTGGGGTATCCTGTGAAGACCACTTATGTGTTAACCCTTGCCTGGGTGTGGTGTGGAAATTCACTTGAAGACCATACCCCTTGTGACAAGTCACCTTCGGTGATAATTTGTATGTGGATTTGGAACGACGACGGATAAAATCTACAGCGACTGTTCTTTTGTTTTACCACCGTGGAAACTGTGGAATTCGACATAATTGCCTTCTCTTGACATTTACTCTGGACTACAAATATCTCTCTCTCATCACCTATTCTGTTGTTGAACTGAACTTTCATACTTTACCATCTCAAGACTCCAAGCCTTGTTTCCCCTGAGCTCAGTAGTTTGGGAGTTATATTTACACACAAGTACACATAACACTGTTAACTTTTGTTTATCTTGCTTAAATTACTATATTGTTAGTAGATACCAATAAAGATCGTGGATTTAACATCAAAAACAGACTCTAGGTGTAGTCTATTGCTGCTGACTCATTTCTAAAGCGTTAGGGTTCATAACAAAATTTGGGCCTGCATCCGGGATATGAACAAATTTGGAAGTGTGTTGATTAATTATTGATTTCATTGGGGAAATCCCTTTTGATTTATTTGTGCATGGAAAATCAGCAGCAATGGAGGTTGATAAATGTCTGGAAGCATCAACCTCTGAGGCACTAAAGGACACCAGAAGGATTGAGTTGTTGAGTATTGCTAAAAGGTTAAAACTTGCTAAGGTGAAATCGACAATGAGGAGGTCACAGATGCAGAGGATAATAGCTGAACATTATGTATCTGAGGGTGTGTTTAAAGTGGAGGAGTTGGAGGTGTTTCCTGGAAGTAAACCTCGTGAGCTTAGGCTCCCGTACAAGTTAGAAAAATTAAAGATGGAGGCTGTGGAAAGGCAGAGGCAGGTTGAGGCTAGAGAGGCAGGAAAAGAGACATTACTATTCTGCCATCATCAATGCTAGTGTCCCCTTCCAATCAACTTTGGTGAGCTCTTCTCCCATGCCTCCGTAGTTCCCCTCACTCCACTAATAATGATGCATCTTCTTGTACCTTTCCCCTCTCAAAGTGCAGTGTGAATTCTAACATGTTATGATCACCAAGTCCACGTTTCCTTTACCATAAGCTTCATAATCAAATCTGGTTCACTACACAACACCCAATCCAAAATTAACTTTTCCCTAATGGGCACAATTACAAGCTGTTCAAAAAGGCATCCCATTGGTATTTTCCAAATTCCCTCTCTTGAGATCAAACACCCACCTGATTTTCATAATCAACCTCCACCCATCCCACTCATGGACTGTTTGTCCCACTCCCATCTGGGTAGACTATGCAGCATCCTCACCCGGACTGCCAGCCTCTGGGACAACTACTTTTCCCAAGCAGTAAGGCTGATAAATATCTCTACCCACTAACCCACCCTTCCACACCACCAAACACCTCTACTTTATAATTTCCTGTCTGTCATCTTATTTGCAGATATCCTATGCTGAGTGTCACTTTATGGACATCCAATCAACCCATGCACAGTATATAAGCTGTGGTTATATGTTTTTACTATTGTGCTGTTGTGTTGCATTGGAGCCGGAGTAATAGTTATTTCAGTCTTGTTTACATGTGTCTGCTGGAAATGGAATTAAACAACCTTGAATAAACATTTCAGCAGTCTGCAGCATTTCTGTGGCAGAGTGCCACCCGGTGACAATGGAGTCCACAAATCAGGGGCTCCTGTTATTATGGCAAATCACCACCAAGTGGCAGTGTTCTCCACAAAAGGGAGCGGTTTACAGCGATAAGGAGAGGTGTAGGGGGCTGGAAGCAAACTCTGCAAGTGGATGAAGTGCCAGTCCTGCCCCAAACCACTCTCCCCATCACCAGTCAGGGTCCCAAACAGTCCTTCCATATGAGACAACTTTTCAACATCATGCCTGTTGGGGTTATCTCCTGTTTCCAGTTTTCCAGGTGTGGCCTCCTCGATATTAGTGAGACCCGATGTAGTCTCTGCATTCTGCACTCTATCCTAATGAGATTCTGCAGGTGTTGGAGATGCAGAGTAACATACACAAAAGGTTGGAGGAAGTCAGGAGGTCAGGTAGCTTCTATACAGGGGGATAAATCAAAACAGAGATTTCCTGCCGAGACCCTGCATCAGGACTGGAAGTAGGGAGAAGCGGGAACAAGATGGTGCGGGGAGCGGAAAGAGTCCAAGCTGGTAGATGATAGGTGAAGTCAGATAAGAGTGAAGGTGAGTGGGTGGGGGAGGTGGGAGATGAAGTGAGACGCTGTGAAGTGGTAGGTGGAAAATGCAAAGGGCTGAAAAGAAGGAATCTGTTAGGATAGGAGAGCGGACGATGGGGAGAAAAGGAAGTAAAAGAGGATCCAGAGGGAGACGATCCACAGTGAAGAAGAGAGAAGTGGGGAGACAGAATGGAGGAGACGGGCGTGTGGGTTGATGAAAAGAAAAGGAAGAGGTAGAAGTTAAAGTGTCGATGTTCATGCCGTCGGGTTGTAAACTACCCAGATGTAATATGAGGTGTTGCTCCTTTAACCTGAGAGTGGACTCATCGAGTTAGTTAAACAATGAACCGGAAGGGAGAGTGGATTAATAATTTTCCTCTGGCATCCCTATTAAATCAATCCTCTCTCACCTTGAACCGGTGACCTCTGGTTGTTGGTTCCACAAAAGTGGGGCAAAGGACTGCGCACGTTCCCCATTTCTATACACTCAGGGTTTGGAACACCTGCATCATGTCAGATTCAATCTGCTGCACTTCAAGGTGTGAAGTCCCAACCTGCCCAGCCTCTCTGCAGAACTCAGTCCCTCGAGTACCGGCACCATTCTCGTAAATCTCCACCGCACTCATTCCAGCTTGACGTCCTCACTCCTACAACAGAACGACCAAAACTGAATACAATAATCCAGGCACGGATACCCTTAACAATACCCTAACCCTGATGCAACCTCACTAGCCTCTTCTTCAGACCATGAGCCATGAGATATGAGACAGAGGCTGCTCAGTTAATCGAGTCTGCTCCACCATTCTTTCATGTCCAATTCATTATCCCTCTCAACCCCATTCTCCTGCCTTCTCCCCTTAATCCTTGAACATCCATTTAAAATACACTCACTGACTTGGCCTCTGCCAATGAATTCCGTGGCAATGAATTCCAAAGATTAACCACTCCCTGACAACAGAAATTCTCTGCTGTCAGTGGATGCCCTATACATTGAGGCCGTGGCCTCTGGTCCCAGACTCACACAGTGTAGGGTGCATCTTCTTCATAGCCACTCTGTCGAGGTCTTTCAATATTCGATAGGTTTCAATGAGATCCCCTCTCTTTCTTCTGGACCAGTGAGTACAGGGTCAAAGCCATCTAGCATTTGTCATACGTTAACCCTTTCATTCCTGGAATCATTCTTGTGAACCTTCTCCGGACCCGCTCTGATACGAGCACATCTTTTTCTCAGACAGGAGTTCAGAAACTGCTCACAATACACCAACAGCGATCTGACCAATACATTATAAAGCTACAGTGTCACATCCTTGCTCTGATATGCTGACGTTACAGTTGTCATCCTTAATCAACTCAATCTGCAAGCAAACCTTCAGGGACTCCTGCTCACGGACTCCCAAGTACCTATTTCTGATTTTTGTATTTTCTCCCAATTATTTTTTTTCTCTCCGTCTTTATTCTTTCGACCAATTGTACATGACCGTACATTTGCATACACTGTATTTCATCTGCTACTTCATTGTCTGTTCTGCAAACCTATCGAAGACCTTCTGCAGACTCCGACTTTGCTCTAAACTACCTGTCCCGTACCTATCTTTGTATCAACTGCAAAGTTCATCACCCAGGTATCAATTCAGTCATCCATATCATTCAGATTTAACATGAAAAGATGTGGTCTCAATACTGATCCCTACGGAACACCATTAGTTAGCGACAGCAAAACAGAATTCTCCACATTATTCTGACTCTTTCTCCCTTGTCAGTCAGCCAATCTTCGACCCATACAAGCATCTTTCCTGTCATTCCATGAGCTGTGATCTTGTTCAGTAGCCTCACGTGCAGCCCCTTAGAAACATAGAAAACCTGCAACACAATACAGGCCCTTCGGCCCACAAAACTGTGCCGGACATGTTCTTACCCTACAATTACCCAGGCGAACCTATAGTCTTCTATTTTTCCAAGTTCCGTGTACTTAGACAGGAGACACTTAACAGACACATTCATTTCCACCTCAACCACCGCCGCTGCCAGCCCATTCCACACACACACTATTCTCTGCGTAAAAAAACTACCTCTGATATCTCCTCTGTACCTACTTCCAAGCACCTTAAAACTTTGCCCTCTCATGTCAGCCAGAGATCAGTGAGTGTCAGAGAGCAGGACTGAGTGTCATTGCTATTACAAAGGAAAATGTGCTAGGTTCCCAGGTTCTTAAAGTGGATAAGTCACCTGGACCAGATGGACTACATCCCAGAGTCCTGAGAGAGGTTGCTGACCCCTCAAGAATCACTTGATTCTGGCATGGCCCCGGAGGACAGGAAGATCACAAATATTCATCCACTCTTTGAGAAGGGAGGAAGGCAAAATAAAGCAAATTAGAGTCCAGTTAGCCTCACCTCAGTGGCTGGGAAAGGGTTTGAGTCTGTTGTAACAGATGAGGTTTTGGGGTACTAGGAGACTAATGATAAAATAAGTCAAAGCCAGCATAGCTTCTGTACAGGGAAATCTTGTCTGACAATCTGTTAGAATTCCTTGAGGAAGTCATAAGCAGGATGGACAAATGAGAGGCAGTGGATAGCATTTACTTGGATTTTCAGAAGGCATCTGATAAGGTGTCACACATAAGACTTCTTAACAGGATGGAACTCAGAAGAAATACTGGCATGGATAGAGGAATGGCTGGCAGCCAAGAGGCAGCGAGTGGGAATAAAAAGAGCCTTTCCGAGTTGGCTAGCAGTGACTAGTGGTCTTCAGGGATCAGTAATCGGTCTGCTACTTTTCACATTGTTTGTTAATGATTTGGATAATGGAATTGATGGCTTTGTGGCGAGGTTTGCAGATGATACAAAGATAGGTGGAGGTGTTGGTAGTGCTGAGGAAGCAATGCGATTGCAGCAGGACACAGACAAATTTGTAGAACGGGCAAAAAAAGTGGCAGATGGAATACAATATTGGGAGATGTACGATAATGCATTTTGGCAAAAGGAACAACAGTGAACTATTATCTGATTGGGGAGAAGGTTCAAACAACAGAAGTACAGAAGGAAATATGAGCCCTCGGGCAAGACTCCCAGAAAGTTACTTTACATGTTGAGTCTGTGGTAAAGGAGGCAAACACAACGCTGGCATTTATTTAAACTGAAGTGGAATATACAAGCAGGAAGGTAATGCTGATACTTAAAACACTACTTAGGCCGCACTTAGGCTACTGGGGACCCATATCTCAGAAAAGGTGTGTTGTCATTGGAGAGAGTACAGAGGATATTCAAGATGATGATTCCGGGAGTGAAGGGGTTAAGATATGAGGAACGTTTGCCAGCCTTGGGCCTGTACTCCTGCACTGACCTATGTTTAATAAACGCGGGTGGGGTGGGGGTGTTCAATCTCACTGAAACCCACCGAATGTGGAAAGATCTCAATGGGTGGGTGAGGAGAGGACTTTTCGTATGGTGGGGGTAGCCATAACAGAGGGCACAGCCTCAAAGCTGAGGAGCGACCTTTTAGTACAGTTATGGAGGATTTTATTTAGTCAGAGAGCAGTGAATCTGTGGAATTCTCTGACACACACGGTGGTGGGGGCCAACTCTGTGGGTACATTTAAGGCAGAAGCTAACAGTTTGCTGATCAGTCGGGGCATTACAGGATATGCCGAGGAGGAAGGTGCATGGGGTTGAGTGAGAACCGGGATCAGCCATGATAGAACGGCGGAGCAGACTCGATGGGGCTGAATGGCCTAATTCTGCTCCTATGTCTTATTGTCTTATACTGCTAGTGTCTTACACAGTGAAGATTGACACAAAACACTTACTACATTCAACCGCTGTTTCTTTGCTCTATTACAAAATCGACAGCATCATCTTCCAGCGGTACAATATGAATTCTTGCCTCTCTTTTACTCTGAATATATCTGAAAGGCTTTTGATACTTGATACTATTGGCTCACTTACCTTAATTTTTCACCTTGTCTCCCCTGTGTGTTTTTTTTAGTTGTCTCCTGTTGGGTATGTAAAAGCTTTTCAATCCTCTAACTTCCCACCATTTTCTTGCTTTATTATATGACCCCACTTTTGTTTTTATGAAAAATAGGAGAAAATCTGTGGATGCTGGAAATCCAAGCAACACATAGACAAAATGCTAGAGGAACCTAGGAGGCCAGGCAGCATATATGGGAAATAGTAAACAGTCGAGGTTTCGAGCCGAGACCCTTCATCAGGACTGGGGAAAAAAAAGATGAGATGTCAGAGGAAGAAGTGTGGGGGTTGGAGGGGTGGAAGAAGTGGTAGGTGATAGGTGTAACTGGGAGAGGGAGAGTAGTGAAGGAAAAAAACTTCTTAGGATCTAATTTCCTTAACGATTCTCGAAAGATCATTGCTAATGCATCCACATCTCTTCAGCCACCTCTTTCAGATCCCTGGGGTGTGCACCATCTGGTCCAGGTGACCTATTTACCTTCAGACCATCTCCGTTTCCCAAGAACCTTCTCCCGAGTAACGTAACTTTACACTTTCTGACCACTGACCTCTGCGACCTCCATATTCCTGCCAGTGTCTCCCACAGATATGAGTGATGTATAATACTGAATGGAGAGAGTGGGTCCTTTTTCTCTTTACTTTGGTAACCATACAGTCAAAGTAAGAATTATAAAGCTCAATCATTTCATTGTACATTGTGTACTGTTTGTTATTTCAGCTGTCACGTATTCTGTGATGGGAATGAAGAACCAGCAGAGATGGAAAACACTTTGAAGTCCAGCATTGTTCGAAACTCATAATATTTATTGGTAACTATGCAATACAGTATTATAAATGTAGATAAATCTAACAGGTTAGTAATGATTACATAAAAGTAAGTGTGGAATATATATGTATGAAAAACCAAGCTTCTTTAATTCTAGCAGTAAAAAGATACAGTTTTACAGGAACTTCAGCAATAGCTTGAACCTTGGCCTGTCCAGGAGTCAAGTGGCCTTGGCCCAACATATAACACACATATGTACAAACAACTGTAACATGGCCAAACTCACTTTTAGTGAGGTCCACAGTAAGACTGGCCTTGGAAAATCTGTCAAATAGTTTTTCTACAGCTGCAATCTGCTCTTCCCACGTGTCATTCAAGACCAATAAATCACTGATATAAGCCCCTGTGTTTACTAAACCTCTAATCACAGAATTGATCATTCTTTGAAATGTCCCAAATGCTGATTTCTCTTTAGCCCTCTCTGTTAAGGGAACACCCCAGTATTCTTTTAACAAGTCAAACTTTAAAAGGTATTTAGCCTTCCCCACTCTATCAATACAGTCATTCATTCTCTGTCCTTGTTCTTTCCTGTTTCTAATTTCTTCAACCATTTTCCTTTCTGAAAGTTCTCTCTGTAAAGGTACCATTTCATGGGCTGGGCTGAATTCATAATGACGTGATGCACTGCACCTGTGCTCTATTTCAAAATACCAATTAGTCCTTTCGCTAGTTGTTGCGATCTAGGGTCCAACTGATGGACCTTATCAGTAATATTTTCCAAAACAATGGAATTCTGACATCTGAGTGAGAATAGATTCAGTGGGCAAACATGTTTTTCCACTCCATTATCAGATTCCACGACTCCATTTTGTTCCATAACAATTCTCCCAGCTGCAATTCTAGCAAACAAGTGTTTTACTTTGATTCGACCATTTTGTAAACTTTCCTTTGCAAGGACACAAAGCTTACTAAATTTTCCCAGAATTTTAAAACAAACTTAAACACACTGACACATTTTTCTCAATCAGACCATAGTTCTCTGAGTAGGGTCAAACGTCCTTTTGGCCTGTAACTGAATACAGGTTTCAACAAACTACCCTCCAAAGCCTTCTGAATCGAATCTCCAACAATAAATAAGAGGAGGGGAACCCCTTCATCCCAATTTTTCCCATTTCTCACACAATGTGTTTTAATCATGGTCTTAAGAGTTGAGTGGAGCCGTTCCAAGGCTCCCTTGGACTCTTACATCTGTAGATGACACCATGTGCTTAGCTTCTAATTCTGTAGCTATCCCCTGGAATGCTCTCAAAGTAAACCTACAACCCTTTTTAAATCAAATTGAATTTCTTTGGGCAGACCTACCAGTGGGAAAAACTTACTGAATGCTGTTACCACAGTCTTGGCCAGGGTGTTTTCAAAATACACTACTTCAGGGGACCTAGACACAGCACACATAATTGTTAACACATACTGATGACCAGCTGCAGTCTTTTGCAATGGGCCTACACAATCCACTATGACCCCAGGAAAAAGATTCACTAAAAGCAGATACCGGTTTAAGTAGTGTTACCTGAATAACCTGATTAGATTTCCCCTCCACATGACAGGTATGGCAAATCCTGTAAAAATTCACAACATCCTTCCTTGAACTAGGCCAGTAAAATTCCTTCATAATCCTGTTCACTGTCTTTCTCACTCCATGAGGCCCACCAAAAGGCACACTGTAAGCCATGTTTAAAATTTCAGCCCTGTAAACTTTCAGAACCATCACGTGACTTGCAGGCACAGTGGCTGGTCTCCACCTCCTCATCAACACCCCATCTTTATGGTAATATCCCACTGACTCTCTCTGAACCTCTTCTCCTATGAGAGCTATCTCCTTTAAAGCCACCATTCCAGAATCTCCCTTCTGTTCTCTGTAAATACCTTCCTCAATAAAGACAAGTCTTTCCCATACACCTTACTCTCAAAGTCCTGCCGAAATCTGGAAGGTAGAAAAGTCTGTGATACATCATTATAATTTAAACCTCTGGTTTTCCTACCGTAGGCCTCAACAGCAGCTCTGCTCATCAGCTGAATTGCTGAAACACTCTTATCGTGGAGAGCTGTCAACATGTCTCCATTGTTTACTAAACTCAGCACCATCATCAGGCTTATGGGAACCATGTATACATTATGGAAGAGACCAAACAATCCGTTCATCAAATTTCTCCGACTTATCTCCATAATATTACACTGAATTAGCTTGCAGGTGCTGAAGTGTCCAAACAAAATTCCACAGAGTAGCACATCCTTGCTCGGCAGGCCTTTGTCCCGCAAGCAGGGTCAAAGGTCGCGCAACCAATCCAAACTTTTCCAGCACTTTATCCAAAAGTCCAGGAACAGCACTTTTCCCATTATTTTCAGCAACACTGACCTCACCAGAACCCACTTCTTCACCAGCCTTTAAACCACGGTCTAATACAAGTAACTGAGAATCCTCACATTCCACCAGTACCAAGGTTAACCCCTTATTCACTGAACCAAGATCATCTGACACACAAAACCTGCATTCCTTTTCAACCAAGTCAGGCACCTCAGATTTTAACTGAGCTTTAACATAAGGTTCAGAACCCTGTGAATTCACAGGTACTTCCACAACCTGAACACATTAAATCGGGACAGCTGCCTCTTCTGGGCTGTCATCATTTGTCCCAGTTTCAAATTCAAGGTCACCCCGAACCTCCCAGCTATTCTCTGGCAAATTCTTTTTGGGAGTAAACTCAACCTCGTGGGTTAAAACTTCTTTGTCTGCTTTCTTATCAAACCCCTGCAGGGTAGCGGCATCCTCTGCATCAGGGTATGCCCTTACATCATCAAGAACACAACTTTTCAATTCATCACACAAAACAAGCCCTTCCGAGCTGTAAAAATCATCAGGGTCCAACACTAAACCTCTTTGCTGCAACTTCCCTATCTTTTCCAGCTTGAACCGCTTCTGCTTGTCGTCTGCCACCTGATCTTCACATTGCCATATCTCCATCTCGGCTGTCTCTGTCTTTCTGCCTCTTCTCTCTGTTTTCCTACCCTTCGCTCTGTCTTGCTGCCTCTTGTCTACATCTTGCTGCCTTTCTAGCCTCTCTCAAGCCGTTTTAATTTCAATTCATGCTCCATTCTTAATTTTTCCAACAGAAGCTGAAGCTCATCCTCAATACTAACATCCATTTCTGCTGCATTTCCACACAACCAAATCAAACGGGATTTTCCCCAATCAATTCAAACAAGCCTCCCAACCAATTTTGTTCATAACACTGATGCAGGCCCCAATTTTGTAAGAGGTCCAGGGTTCATATCCCGGACGAGCCCCAATTTTGTATACGTAGCCCGTGACGGGAATAAAGAACCAGCAGAGATGGAAAACACTTTGAAGTCCAGTATTGCTATAAACTAATAATATTTATTAGTAACTACACAATACAATAATATAAATGTAGATAAATCAAACAGGTTAGTAATGATTACATAAAAGTAAGTGTGGAATATATATGTATAAAAAACCAAGCTTCTTTAAGTCTAGGGGTAAAAAGATACAGTCTTACGATGATAAGTAAAGTTCAGTTCAGTTCAGTTCGTGGTATTGAGTTGAGTAGTGATGGAGAGAGAGGGAGACAGAGATTTGAGTCTTCAGGTGAGCTGATGCCGTTGATCTTCTCGTTGTCCTTTGAAATCCTTTAAAAGTCACCGACTGTGACTTTAACAAAGGGGACCGGTTTTCTATGGTGGAGCTATCCCTCAGGCAAGGGTGGACACATGGACAACTCCCCACCAGTCAACCCTTTTCCTCTTTCCACTGCAAGAGCGATGGATCGATCTGCCTGATCGATCCTCCAAAACCCACTTTCCCTGCGGGCACAACAATGCTCATTCAGTGTCCAAACATGTGTCTGAGGTCTATCATCTGACCTATTTTATCTTCCCGTGCTGAGCGTCAACTATCATTCAAATAACTCTTCCATTCTCTCCCTGTGAAAGAAATCCAAGCAGGCAAAAATCCTTGAAGAAAGTGTCAACAACCTGCCAAAAATATGACATCAAGTGTCCATTAAATAATACCGCCTTTGGTTACAATTGCAACTTACGAGCTGCTCGGTGCTTTCTCCAACTCAGCAGAATGCCTAAAGTTAACGAGTTCTTTCTCGTGCCTTAAAGTGACAGTCCCACAGTTAGTCTTTGTCTCTCTCTCTTTCAAAACAAGCTATCGATGTTAAATAACTCTCTCTCTTTTCAAAAGCACAGTTAATAGGGGTAATCGAGCACAGTTCATAGGGGTAATTCAGGACCCCGTCACACAGGGTACTGATTTGTAACAGGGGACACATCATGCGGCATCCATCCAAACGAGATTTCTGAAGTTGGGCCGGGCTGGGGGGCTATCACCCCCTATATTACGCTGCCAGCCGAAGCGCGGGTTAGATAAGGTTAGATGACTGAATGAATCGCTTCCCACATTCACAGCAGGTGAACAACCTCTCCCCAGTGTGAATTCAATGATGCACATTTGGTTGATATGGCTGACAGAATCTCTTCCCAGAGTCTGAGCAGGTGATCAGCCTCTACCCATTGTGAACTTGCTGGTGTCTCTGCAGTTGAGATGACCAAGTGAATCCCTTCCCACAGTCTGAGCAGGTGAATGGCCTCTCCCCAGTGTGAACTCGCTGATGTCTCTGTAGGTGGAATGAGCAAGTGAATCCCTCCCCACACACAGAGCAGGTGAATGGCCTCTCCCCAGTGTGAACACGCTGATGTAACTTCAGATGAGATGACTGTGTGAATCCTTTCCCACACTCTGAGCAGTTGAATGGCCTCTCCCCAGTATGAACACGCTGATGTCTCTGTAGGTGGAATAAGCAAGTGAATCCCTTCCCACAGTCTGAGCAGGTGAACGGCCTCTCCCCAGTGTGAACTCGCTGATGTACCTTCAGTTCAGATGACTGAGTGAATCCCTCCCCACACACAGAGCAGGTGAACGGCCTCTCCCCAGTGTGAACTCTCTGATGTACTTTCAGTTGAGATGATCGAGTGAATCCCTTCCCACAGTCTGAACAGGTGAATGGCCTCTCCCCAGTGTGAACTCGCTGATGTACTTTCAGTTGAGATGACCGAGTGAATCCCTTCCCGCAGTCTGAACAGGTGAATGGCCACTCCCCAGTGTGAACTGACATGTGTACCAGTAGGCTGGATGACTGAGTGAATCCCTTCCCACAGTCTGAACAGGTGAACGGCTTCTCCCCAGTGTGAACTGACATGTGTACCAGTAGGCTGGATGACCGAGTGAATCCCTTCCCGCAGTCTGAACAGGTGAATGGCCTCTCCCCAGTGTGAACTCGCTGATGTACTTTCAGTTGAGATGACTGAGTGAATCCCTTCCCGCAGTCTGAACAGGTGAATGGCCACTCCCCAGTGTGAACTGACATGTGTACCAGTAGGCCGGATGACTGAGTGAATCCCTTCCCACAGTCTGAACAGGTGAACGGCTTCTCCCCAGTGTGAACTGACATGTGTACCAGTAGGCTGGATGACCGAGGGAATCCCTTCCCGCAGTCTGAGCAGGTGAACGGCCTCTCCCCAGTGTGAACTCTCTGATGTACCTTCAGTTGAGATGACTGAGTGAATCCCTTCCCACAGACTGAGCAAGTGAACGGCCTCTCTCCAGTGTGAACTCGCTGATGTACCTTCAGTTTAGATGAGCAAGTGAATCCCTTCCCACAATCTGAACAGGTGAATGGCCTCTCCCCAGTGTGAAGTCGCTGATGTACTTTCAGTTGGGATGATGTAGTGAATCCCTTCCCACAGTCTGAGCAGGTGAACGGCCTCTCTCCAGTGTGAACTCGCTGATGCACCTTCAGTTGAGATGAGCAAGTGAATCCTTTCCCACAGACTGAGCAGGTGAACGGCCTCTCCTCAGTGTGAACTGACTTGTGTATTAGCAGTTCGGATGACACAGTGAATCCCCTTCCACATTCTGAGCAGGTGAACGGCCTCTCCCCAGTGTGAACTGACTTGTGTACCAGCAGTTGGGATGACCGAGTGAATCCCCTTCCACATTCTGAGCAGGTGAACGGCCTCTCCCCAGTGTGAACTCGCTGATGTACTTTGAGTTCAGATGATGTAGTGAATCCCTTCCCACAGACTGAGCAGGTGAATGGCCTCTCCCCAGTGTGAAGTCGTTGATGTAACTTCAGTTTAGATGACCGAGTGAATCCCTTCCCACAGTCTGAGCAGGTGAATGGCCTCTCCCCAGTGTGAACTCTCTGATGCACCTTCAGATGAGATGACTGAGTGAATCCGTTCCCACAGTCTGAGCAGGTGAACGGCCTCTCCCCAGTGTGAACTCGCTGATGTACCTTCAGTTGAGATGATCCAGTGAATCCCTTCCCACAGTCTGAGCAGGTGAACGGCTTCTCCCCAGTGTGAAATCGCTGATGTACCTTCAGTTGAGATGATCCAGTGAATCCCTTCCCACAGTCTGAGCAGGTGAACGGCCTCTCCCCAGTGTGAACTCTCTGATGCACCTTCAGTTGAGATGTGCATGTGAATCCCTTCCCACAGTCTGAGCAGGTGAACGGCCTCTCCCCAGTGTGAACTCTCTGATGCACCTTCAGTTGAGATGAGTATGTGAATCCCTTCCCACAGACTGAGCAGGTGAACGGCCTCTCCCCAGTGTGAACTCGCTGATGTACCTTCAGTTTAGATGAGCAAGTGAATCCCTTCCCACAATCTGAGCAGCTGAATGGCCTCTCCCCAGTGTGAACTCGCTGATGTACCTTCAGTTTAAATGAGCAAGTGAATCCCTTCCCACAATCTGAGCAGGTGAATGGCCTCTCCCCAGTGTGAACTCGCTGATGCACCTTCAGTTGAGATGAGCAAGTGAATCCCTTCCCACAGACTGAGCAGGTGAATGGTCTCTCCCCAGAGTGAACTGACTGGTGTGTCAGCAGATCGGTTGACCAAGTGAATCCCTTCCCACAGTCTGAGCAGATGAATGGCCTCTCCCCAGTGTGAACTCGCTGATGTACCTTCAGTTTAGATGAGCAAGTGAATCCCTTCCCGCAGTCTGAGCAGGTGAACGGTCTCTCCCCAGTGTGAACTCGCTGGTGTGTCAGCAGATGGTATGACTGAGTGAATCCTTTCCCACATTCCGAGCAGATGAATGGCCTCTCTCCAGTGTGAACTCGCTGATGTACCTTCAATTTAGATGAGCGAGTGAATCCCTTCCCGCAGTCCGAGCAGGTGAACGGCTGCTCCCCGGTGTGAACTCGCTGGTGAGACATTAGGTCAGATGATCGAGTGAATTCTTCCCAACAAGTTCAGCAGACAACCAGCCCCTGCCCAGGGTGAACTGACTGGTGTGTCCACAGATGGAAAGACCGACTCAATCCCTTCTCACACACAGAACAGGTGAATGGCCTTGTCCCGGTGTGAACTTGATGACGTACCTTCAGTTGAGATGACCGATTGAATTCATTCCCACTGTATGATCAGATGAATGGATTCCCCCCTGTGTAAAATGACGGGTATGCCAATCGGTCTGATGATCCAGAGAAGCACTCCCCATCGTCTGAGCAGGAGGGATGATTGAGTGGATGCCTTGTTTCACTTCTTCCACTGTATGGTGCAACTGTAACGAAAACCATTTTCCCCCGGGATCAATAAAGTATGACTATGACTATTAAATATCTGGACAGAGACAGCAAAACTGGCGTGTTCTGTTCGAGATTCCAGTAGACAAATTCCTTGTCATTTTTAACCTGTAAAAAGATTTACAAAATCCATCAATCAGTGTTGGAAAACCTTTCAGATGAGGTCACTTGAGTTGTTAAAGTGTATTCTCGCATCACACTATTACAGTGAAGTTCAACCCAAGTTGGAGAGAGAAATCATCTTCTAACTGGGCACAGAGCTGGGATCTGGAATGACCATCAAATTCTCTGATGCTCTTCCTGTCTCTATAAGAATGGGGCATTTCTGCCATCTCCAATCTGTGACCTGACTCAGTTTGACTCTCTCCATTGGTATTATTCCCTGTTCCCACTGAGCTGCATGGGTTCCTGGCCCCACAGTAACTGGAACACTCTCACACAAATAGCCGGCAGTGCATTCCACGCACCCACCACTCTCTGTGTAAAATACTTACCCCTGACATCCCCTCGGTATCTATTTCCAAGCACCTAAAACTATGCCCTCTCGTGTTAGCCATTTCAGCCCTGGGAAAAAACCTCTGGCTAGCCACATGATCAATGCCCCTCATCATCTTATACATCTAAAAAAGTCTCTAAACATAAACAAGGAAAGTACACATTGCTTTGAGGATGTGAAAGAAGTATACAAAATTATGAGGGTATAAACAGGGTAAATGCAAGCAGCTTTTCCCACTGAGGTTGGGTGGGATGACAACCAGAGGTCATGGGTAAGTGGGGAAGGTGAAAATTAAACAGAAACATTTGGAAAGGCTCTTTACTGAAATGGTCGTGAGAGTGTCAGCACAAGTGGTGAATATGAGCTCGTTTTCACCATGTAAAAGAAGTCTGGATGGGAGCCTGGATGGTAGGGGTGTGGAGGGCGATGGTCCCAGTGCAGGTAGTTGCATTAGAGAGCTTAAATGTTTTTTTCAGCATTGACTAGATGGGCCAAATAGCCTGTTTCCATACTGAACTTACCCATGTTTCTATGACAGAGAAGCTGGTCAAACTTGTCTGGAAGGGAAAAGGTAGGAGTGACAACGGAGCAGCGATGGCTGGAGTTTCTGGGAGCAATTCGGGAGCTGAGTGATCGATACATCCCAAAGAAGTGGAAGCATTGGAAAGGCAGGAGAACACAACTGTGGTTGAAATGAGAAGCCAAAGCCAATATAAAATCCAAACAGAGGGCAAACAAAAGGGGAAAAACTATTGGGAAGCTTTTTGAAACCTGCAGAAGATGACTAAAATAAAAAGTCGAATGAGCTCGGGGTGTGGAATTATGATATTGTAGTCATTAATGAGTCTTGGCAGCACCCAACAGTCTGAGGCATTTAGAGGAACAAAATATCCAGGGCCTCAATATCTCTTGAAACCCAAGGTTCCCTGCACCAGTTACCTTTCAACTTTTATTTTGGCAGGCACATACAAACTCTACACCCTCAAAATTTCACTTCTGAAGTCCTCCCACTTACCAAGTACTCCTTTGCCAGAAAACGCCTTTCCCAAACCACACTTGTCAGATCCTTTCTGATACCATCAAAATTGACCTTTCTTCAACTTAGAATCTCAACCTGTGGTCCAGACCTCCCTTTTGCCATATTTACTTTGAATCTCATGGCATTATGATCACTAATTTCTGTCACCAGCCCTGGATCATTTCCTAACAGCTTATTGCACACTTCTACATCAGGAATTCTATGTACTGATTCAGGTCACATTTAACAAACTCTACCCCATCTAGTCCTTTTACAGTATGGGAGTCCCAGTCACTATATGGAAAGTTAAAATCACTCACTGAATCAACCTTTGTTTCTTGGCATGGTCTGTGATCTCTCTACAAATTTGTTCCTCTAAATCCCTCAGACAGTTGGGTGCAACCATGTCCCAATAATGGCTACAGTATCATAATTCCTGTCCTGAGCTCACCTGGCTTTCCTATGATGCTTCTTGCATTGTGATATACACAGCTCAGCACATTCACACCATGCTCAACTATTTGATCGCTGACTATCTGAGGTCTGAACAACATCTGACTGGTGTCAAGAAAACAAACTCTCCCTCATTGTCACAAAAACAAAGGGGCTGATTGTGGATGACAGGAGGAATTGAGACATGCTAACCCCTATTGACATCAATTGATCACGGTGAACAGCTTTAAATTCCTTGGCATAAACATTACCAAGGATCTCACATTGTCTGAAATTGTCTCACATTGGCAGAAATATTTAAAATGTCGCTGTCTACGGGTGAAGTGCCGGAGGTTTGGAGAGTGGCTCATGTTGTTCCATTGTTTAAAAAAGGATTGAAAAGTAATTCGGGAAATTATAGGCCAGTGAGTTTAACGTCAGTAGTAGGTAAGTTATTGGAGGGAGTACTAAGAGACAGAATCTACAAGCATTTGGATAGACAGGGGCTTATTAGGGAGAGTCAACATGGCTTTGTGCGTGGTAGGTCATGTTTGACCAATCTGTTAGAGTTTTTCGAGGAGGTTACCAGGAAAGTGGATGAAGGGAAGGCAGTCAATATTGTCTACATGGACTGCAGTAAGGCCTTTGACAAGGTCCCGCATGGGAGGTTAGTTAGGAAAATTCAGTCGCTAGGTATACATGGAGAGGTGGTAAATTGGATTAGACATTGGCTCGATGGAAGAAGCCACAGAGTGGTGGTAGAGAATTGCTTCTCTGAGTGGAGGCCTGTGACTAGTGGTGTGCCACAGGGATCAGCGCTGGGTCCATTGTTATTTGTCATCTATATCAATGATCTGGATGATAATGTGGTAAATTGGATCAGCAAGTTTGCTGATGATACAAAGATTGGAGGTGTAGTAGACAGTGAGGAAGGTTTTCAGAGCCTGCAGAGGGACTTGGACCATCTGAAAAAATGGGCTGAAAAATGGCAGATGGAGTTTAATACTGAGAAGTGTGAGGTATTGCACATTGGAAGGACAAACCAACGTAGAACATACAGGGTTAATGGTAAGGCACTGAGGAGTGCAGTGGAACAGAGGGATCTGGGAATACAGATACAAAATTCCCTAAAAGTGTCGTCACAGGTAGATAGGGTCGTAAAGAGAGCTTTTGGTACATTGGCCTTTATTAATCAAAGTATTGAGTATAAGAGCTGGAATGTTATGATGAGGTTGTATAAGGCATTGGTGAGGCCGAATCTGGAGTATTGTGTTCAGTTTTGGTCACCAAATTACAGGAAGAATATAAATAAGGTTGAAAGAGTGCAGAGAAGGTTTACAAGGATGTTGCTGGGACTTGAAAAACTCAGTTACAGAGAAAGGTTGAATAGGTTAGGACTTTATTCCCTGGAGCGTAGAAGAATGAGGGGAGATTTGATAGAGGTATATAAAATTATGATGGGTATAGATAGAGTGAATGCAAGCAGGCTTTTTCCACTGAGGCAAGGGGAGAAAAAAACCAGAGGACATGGGTTAAGGGTGAAAGGGGAAAGTTTAATGGGAACATGAGGGAGGGCTTCTTCACACAGAGAGTGGTGGGAGTATGGAATGAGCTGCCAGATGAGGTGGTAAATGCGGGTTCTTTTTTAACATTTAAGAATAAATTGGACAGATACATGGATGGGAGGTGTATGGAGGGATATGATCTGTGTGCAGGTCAGTGGAACTAGGCAGAAAATGGTTCGGCACACCAAGAAGGGCCAAAAGGCCTGTTTCTGTGCTGTAGTTTCTATCTATACCAGCTGTGTTGTGAAAAAAGCACCTCTTTCAGCTCAAACGGTTGAAGAAGTTTGGGATGGGCCCCAAATCCTAAGAACTTTCTGCAGGGACACAATTGAGAGCATCCTGACCGGCTGCATCACTGCCTGGTATGGGAACTGTACTTCCCTTAATCACAGGAACCTGCAGAGAGTGGTGCTGACAGCCCAGCGCATCTGTAGATGTGAACTTCCCACTATTCAGGACATTTACAGAGACAGGTGTGTAAAAAGGGCCCAAAGGATATTGGGGACCCAATTCACCACAACCACAAACTGTTCCTGCTGCTACCATCCAGGAAACTGTACCAGAGCAAAAGGACCAACAGGCTCCGGGACATCATCTTCTACCAGGCCATCAGACTGATTAATTCATGCTGAATTAATCGGGGACACTGGATGTCTTCGCACCTTCTGACCAAAGTCCCCTAATTTGTAACAGTTTCTAAAGTGGATCCACCTGTTGTTGTGTGGGATGGACACAAGATTACTCTGCGATGGTTATTTAACCTCATTCCCCTTCCTGACTCTCACCCAGTTTCCTGTGTCCTGCACCTTGGGTGTAACTCACCTCTCTTCATGTCATATCTATCACCTCCTCCAGCTCCTGGATGATCCAGAATTCTTCCATTTCATGTTCCAACTCCTTAAAGTGCAGGGTTACAAGCTGCAGCTGGATGTACATCTTGTACGTGAGGGCATCGGGGACACTAGATGTCTTCCCACCTTCCCACCTATGTCCCCTCTAATTTGTAATGACCAGTGTGCACATAAAGCTTTTTTTTACTCAGTGACAACATGGGCAGAGTGAACTTTAGAGAGCCATTCCGTCCATATCTGATTTGCTTGCTAAATGATGCTTTAAAAACTCAGATTTCAAGCTATCACTCCACTTCTTCCCACTTTCAAATTCTCCAGCAACTTTTACATCACCACAATACACACAGGTAACACCAGTTTCTGTATTGTACAGAAATATTTCCCCTGAACCCTCCCCCAGGTGACTGATGGTGGTGAACTCAGTGATGGCAATGCCAATGAATATGAAGGGAAGGGCAGTAGTCTGTCTCATTGGAGTCTGGCACACTTGTGATGTGAAAGCTACTTGTTGCCCAGGGCAAAGGTGTTTGATATCATTATGTACCCAGAGAGAGTGGGACAAAACAAATTCTCACAGGTAGAAAAGTCCAGAACAAGAGGAGGGAGAACAAGCAACAGACACAAAATGCTGGAGGAACTCAGCAGGCCAGGCAGCATCTATGGAAAAGAGTACTAATGCTGAGTTCCTCCAGCAATTTGTGTGTGTTGCTTGGATTTCCAGCATCTGCAGATTTTCTCTTGTTTGTGACTGGAGGCAGAACAAAGGTGATTTTCTCAACAGCTGATGTAAAAGATTTTGTTCCCTTTCTCCGAGTTCCCGATCCTTGCATTTAGACAGCTGGAGCTCAGCTCTGTCTGAGAGATCCATCGGTTCCCATTCCCTCATCAGCCGGAAGCTCCCCGGGGCCCGTGTACGGATGGTGGGGCTGAGAGAGAGGGAAGAGAGCAGGACTGTCCCGGGATTGCGGGTCACGGAGTCCGGAGCTCACAGCAACTACCCGAAGTCGGTGTTGAAAACGCCCGCCCGGTGAGACCCCCAACCCGGAGATCCCTTCTTACCTCAACCGATCATCCGGGGCCTTTTGTGCCCCGCGCGCTGGTGAGCTCGAGCTTGGTCGGTTTAACGGCTGGGCTACTAATCACGTGACCAGCCCCTCCCCCACCGCCGTCAACAGAGGAGTCACGCGCTGCGCTATTCCCATTGGTGCGAAGCGATGTCAATCACTGCTTCCAGCCAATAGCGGAGGCGGACCAGCCGAGAGGGCGTTACCCCCGCTGACACCGTCTCCCGAACTTTCTGTCACGGCGGGACAACCGTCAAAGTAAATGTCCGCTTTCTGATTTATTTCCATTTCCCTCCGAGGGAAGTTGGGGCGTTTGTGAAGCGTCTCCTGCGGCCGGAGTCTGATGTGTCGCTGAGAGGTAGGAGGAGACCGCTCGGCCCGTCGGTTTGATGCCGGTTCCCCGGGGAGGGAGAGGGGGATTTTATTGAAAGGATGAAGACGGTGAGAGAGGGGGCGGACAGGATGTTTGTCCCGGTGGGGACAGGAGGGGCTCATCTGTGGAAATGTCTGAGCCCACGGTGGTGGCGAGCAGAGGGATTCACCACATTGGGGGGCAAACACCGGCAGACTGTTGCCCTGCAAGCGGGGCCAATGGTCCGGGTAAAGTGACAATTATTTGTGTTTTGTTGAGACTGTACCTGGGATATGGTGTAAAATCCCGCTCCCCACACTAACACGGGTTATACAGACCAAAGAACAAACTGCCGGAGGAACTCAGTGGGTCGGGCAGCATCTGTGGAGGGAAATGGACCGTCAACATTTCGGGCCGAGACCCTCCCTCTGGACTGAGAGTGGACGGGAAATAGTCAGAGAAAAGAGGTGAGGGGTGGGGATGGGGCAAGAGCTGGGGAGTGAGAGGTGGATCCAGGTGAGGGGGAGGTGGGAAGGTGGAAATAGTGACGGGGGTGGGAGGTGAGTGGTTGGGGCAACACGGGGCTGCAGAAGATAGAAATTAATTCCATAGAGGATTAACAAAGAGGTTAGAGAGTATTTGTTATAGAGAGTGCAATGAAGATTCACCAGACTGATCCCTGTAGTGGTGGGGTCATCATATTAAGAAAGATCAAATGTGATAACCCTTTCATTTGGAGAATTGAGGACTGAGAGGTGAACACATCGAAATGCACAACATCATTACCGGCTGAACCAGGGATCCCAGTCTCTGAAAAAGGGGGTGGACTGTCCGGGACTGAGATGAGGGGAAATGTCTCCACTCCGAGGGGGGTGAATGTCTGTAAATCCCCACCACAGAGGCCGGTGAAGACTCAGTGATCGTCCTCACATAAAACAGAGGCCGGCAGATGTGTGGAGACCGGAGGGATCGAGGAAATGAGGATCAGGCAGAAACATGTGGCTGAGATGGGAGAGCCCTCATCTTGATGGTTAGAGGGGCTGAATGGCCACCTCCTGCTGTTTCTCACTTGATGTTTCATGTGATCCCGTGTCCTGTTCTCGTTTTTCTGCAGATCTGCAGCATCTGCCGGTCACTGCTGTATGTGTCCGTGTAGCTTCATCTTTCGCCCGATCAGACAAGGCACAGAAATCCGGACCTGTCACGTCCTCTCGTTGTGGGTGGACAATGTTTTACTCTGCAATATTTTCAGCATGTTTCCATATAACCACATAACAATTACAGCAGGGAAACAGGCCATCTCGGCCCTTCTAGTCCGTGCCGAATGCTTACTCTCACCTCGTCCCAGGCCTTTACCCATAACCACTGGGCTGAGGCCTGGGACTAGGCCTCATTCCACCGTTTTTACCTGCTGAAGTGCAGCCAATGTTTCTGGATGTCTGACCCATTTATGTGAGAATTTAGCCTTTTGTATTTATCTGAGCTTTTCATAAATATGTACAGTTTAGTTCAGCTTCACTCCAGAATTTCCAAAGCAGCAACCCATTCAGTCAAATAGTTCCACACAATTGAAATAGTTTACAGTATTACATTTTTAAAATGTTTATGTTGTACTACTTATATAATTTAACTATTTAATATGTATATTCTTATTTTAAATCACAATGGTTAAAATCTATTGTTACGAATTAGGTTCTATTGCTGCTGCAGAGACAACGAATTACATAAGATCTGCCGGTGCTATTAAACCTGATTCTGATAATTGGTCTGGGAGACCCACCACCGGTCACCTGATCCCAGTTACGGCAGGTCGTAATGCGAGACTGAAGCCTTTTCTATTTATTTGCATTCCTCAGAAATGACAACAGTTAAGTTTCCCTCTGTGGTTCCAAACCAGAAGCTCAGTCTGTCTAATATTTCCATACAATTAAAATGCGGAATTTGTTTATTTTTATCACGTACTGAGCTACAGTGAAAATCTTGCCCGACCTACCATCCACACAGATCAATACATTACAACAGTACATTGAGCTGATATACGACAAAACAATAACTGTAACAAAGCATTATGGCTGCAGAGAAAGTGCAGAGCAGATAGACATATGGGGCAGAGTCACGTCGAGTTACATTGTGAGGTCGAGTCCATTTTATTGGACTGGAGACCATTAATTTGGCTTACAACCGCAGACAGGAAGCTGTCCATGAGCCTGGTGGTATGCGCTTTAAGGCTTTTGTATCTCTTCCCCGATGGGGGATTGGGTTTGCAGCAATAATGTCCAAAGTTGTGGGCATCTTTGAGTACACGGCCTGCTTTCCCGAGGCAGGGGAAGTGTAGGAAGAGTCCATAGAGGGGAGGCTTGTTTCTATGATGTTTCCAGATGAGACCAAAGTTCTCTGCAGTTCCTTGCAGTCATGGGCAGAGCTTTAGCCATACAAAGGCGTGAAGTATCGACAAGAAGCTCAGAGACCTCGGACTTCACCCTGCCTTGTGCAGCTGGATCCCGGACTTCCTGTCAGATGGCTGGCAGGTGGTAAGAGTGGGCTCCCTCACCTCTGTCTCTCCGACCCTCAGCACACAGGCCCCACAGGGTTGTCTCCTTGGCCCCCTCCTTTACTCTCTGTGCACCCATGACTTGTGTTGCCGCCCACAGCACCAATCTGTTAATTAAATTTGCTGACAACACTACATTGATTGGCCTAATCCCAAATAATAACTTTCAGTTGATCAAATGCTTCCTGACAAGGCTGGGTCCAAACAAACTTTTCACCCTTCTTCAGGAGATTAGTCAGAGGAAGAGCGATATCAGCAAAGTTCTTACAGAACTTACGATGATATCCAACCATTCCCAGAAACCTTCTAAGAGCCTTCGTACCAGTCTGTCACAAAAACTGTGGGTCATCTGTCTAAGAAAAATAACAAGATGGCTTGAGTTGCAAAAATAGATTGAGGTGCTTTTATTTACAAAAATAGTGGAAAAACAAAAACTTGGATGTCCACATCAAAACAAGAAAATTTTTTTTTATATATATATACAGCTTGCAATTGTCACCTGTCTAGTTAACAGCCACCCTCAGACTCAACGAAAAAGAACAACCCAAAGCCTTGGTAACCCGAGGTTTATAACTGCTAAACCAATCCCCCTAGATTAACCAAAAGCTAAATAACTCAATTAGCTTCCATTTCATACAATCTGAAACTCTACCACCAGTTTTCACAATGAACACATATACTTCATCATAGGATTCACCATTTCCCGGTTAAATAACCTAAGTAAACCCCAAAACTTTACCACAAGCTGAGTAATTAGGTAACGTAACCCTTGTCCCAGGTAAAGATGGTATCCTCCACCATCGGCACACCTGTGCAGGTTGCTGCTGCCTCTGTACAAGACAGCTCTATGCAGCAGCTCTGTTTCAGACCCAGTGACTGTGGAGGAGAGAGACGTCAGATTATCATGACATTTCGGCAAAACACTTACTGGAAAGATGAATATAAATAAATTGACCTGAGATAATAAAACTGTGACACAGTGTGTTTCTTTTTCTCATACCTGTTACTGCTGGGGATGAGTGTAAAATTGTGACTGTTGATTTATTGTGACGCGTGCACTCACCACAATAACAGAGGGAATAATGAGTGTGGATGACCCTTTGAGTGTTTTACCGAGTGTGCCATGAGACGTCTGTAATCAGTGACGGGCCTTCGTCACACAGTCTGAATAGGAACTTCAGAAATTGCCTGGATTTTGCCTGCACAGGAGCCAACTTGCCTTGACCTACAACACAGCCAAGATAGATCACAGAGGCATGGCCAAATTCACTCTTAGCTAAGTCAACTGTAAGGTTGGCCCAGGAGAGCCTGTCAAACAGCTTTTCTACTACAGAGATATGCTCTTCCCAAGTGTCACTCCCTGTGACTAAGTCATCAATATAGGCATCTGTGTGTCCTAACCCTTGAATTACAGAATCAATCATTCTCTGGAATGTTCCTGGAGCATATTTCATTCCTAATGGTGAAACATTGTATTCATACAACCCAGAAGGTGTAACAAATGCAGAAATTTCTCTACCTCAGTCTGTCAATGGAACACACCAATATCCTTTCAACAGAACAATCTTTGTAAGAAATTACCTTTTCCTAATAGCATTAATCCGACCAATCAAAGACAAAGAAATTGGTGACCATTTAGTAAACAAAAGTTTAATCTGATCAATTAAAGGTGAAAAATTAGCTTTAATAAGTCTTTATACTTTTTCGTAATTACTATCCCTAAATATATAAATGAGTCAGTAACCAATTTAAATGGTAAACATCCATAAATAGGTACCTGCTTATTTAGGGGAAATAATTCACTCTTATTAAGATTCAATTTGTAGCCAGAAAAATTACTAAATTGAGCCATCAAAGCTAGAATAGCAGGAACTGACTTCTCCGGATTAGAGATATATAATAACATTGGAGATAAGGCAAGCACATTATCCCCCACCTAGTATTTTCTTTTGTTTTGGTCCACTTATCAAAGCACCACTTCATTTTGTTTTGAGAAATCTTTTAAGTTTTGTCTCGCTAGACGACAGGCTTGGTATAGTTTATTTTTGAACTTCAAAACATAGTCTAACAAGTTAACATGTACATCCCCTCAATCCACTGTTCCTTTAACAAGGTCAAAGGTCCCCTCACTCTATGACCAAATACAAGTTCAAATGGACTAAAGCCCAGTGACTCCTGTACCGACTCTCTTAAGCCTGATTTATACTTGTGCGTCAAGTGTACGCCATAGGCACTACGTACCCTACGCCGTACCCACGCCGTACCCTACGCCGTAGGGTGACGTGCACCTCCTCTAAAAAGTAACTCATGCGTCGCGGCGACGCAGACCACAACAACTGTGATTGGTCCACTTGGTAGCATCGCATTTCCGGTTGCTTTTCTCTGCCATGTCTGTACACTGATGCGAAATAAATGGTTGGAGACAATGAACCAAATCGTCAAATCTACCTGCCGACATGAGAAAATATTTGAAATGCATTTCCTTGTCCATGTCTCTCACGAAGAAACTCAACAGTGACAGAGAAACCCCACGGCCAACTTGCGTTTTGGTGGTGAAGTGCATAGCCATGCAGACACAACTACGCATGCTCGCTACGGCGTAGGGCTACGCAAAAATTAAATCAGGCCTACGGTGTAGGATACGGCATATCCCGAACGCACAAGTATAAATCAGCCTTTATGGTGAACAAAAGCAAATGTATTCCTTCATCCCAGTCTTGTCCATTTTCAACACAGTATGTCTTAATCATTGTTTTGACGGTAGAATTAAATCTTTCTAAAGCCCCTTGTGATTTCAGATGGTACACAGACAATGTAATTTGTGTCGCTCCCAGTTCATAAATTACCTGCTGGAATAATCCAGATGTAAAATTACTTCCTTGATCAGACTGGATTTCTTTAGGCAAACCAAATAAAGTAAGAAACTTGAAACCCAAGCAAGGGTTAACACATAAGTGTTCTTCACAGGATACCCCAAATCCGATCCACTCCAATGGATCAAATGAAGTGACAACCACACATTCGATGTTCGCTGAATTAATTAACCCACCCTTGTGGGCAGAGGAAAGTTCTGAACAGTGACCCTTGGCTACTAGTTCCCTTGTTTTGAACCTTCCATTTTTCCTCCTTTATCTCCATCTGACTCTGAGTGTCTGTGTCCTCGGTTAAAACTAAACAAGCAGCGAGCGATGTAAACAAGCTGCAAGTCAGACTGATTTGCCTTAATCTCTCTCTCTCTCTCAAAATGACAGTCCACAGCAAACGAAATCTAGGGATTCATAACAACGGCCACTCCTCATTGTGAACTGACTGGTGTGCCAGTAGGTTGGATGACTGAGTGAATCCCTTCCCACTTCTAAGCAGGTGAATGGTTTCTCCCCAGTGTGAACTCGCTGATGACTCTGCAGGGTGGATGATTGAGTGAATTCCTTCCCACATTCTGAGCAGGTGAACGGCTTCTCCCCAGTGTGAACTCGCTGATGTACCATTAGGGCAGAAGAGTGAGTGAATCTCTTCTCACAGACTGAGCAGGTGAACGGCTTCTCTCCAGTGTGAACTCGCTGATGAATCTGTAGGTTGGATGACTGAGTGAATCCCTTCCCACATACTGAGCAGGTGAACGGCTTCTCCCCAGTGTGAACTCGCTGATGAATCTGTAGGTGGGATGACCGAGTGAATCTATTCCCACATACTGAGCAGGGAAATGGCTTCTCCCCAGTGTGAAGTCTCTGATGACTCTGCAGGTTGCATGACCGAGTGAATCTCCTCCCACATACTGAGCAGGTGAACGGCTTCTCCCCAGTGTGAACTCGCTGATGACTCTGTAAGTGGGATGACCGAGTGAATCTCTTCCCACAGACTGAGCAGGTGAATGGCTTCTCCCCAGTGTGAACTCGCTGATGGCTCTGTAGGTTGGATGACTGAGTGAATCCTTTCCCACAGACTGAGCAGGTGAACGGCTTCTCCCCAGTGTGAACTCGCTGATGAGTCTGTAGGTCGAATAACTCAGCGAATCCCTTCCCACATTCTGAGCAGGTGAACGGCTTCTCCCCAGTGTGAACTCGCTGATGACTCTGTAGGTGGGATGACTGAGTGAATCTCTTCCCACATTCTGAGCAGGTGAACGGCTTCTCCCCAGTGTGAACTCGCTGATGTACCAGTAGGGTGGAAGAGTAAGTGAATCTCTTCCCACAGACTGAGCAGGTGAACGGCTTCTCCCCAGTGTGAATTTGCTGGTGGCTCCGTAGGTGGGATGACTGAGTGAATCCCTTCCCACATTCTGAGCAGGTGAATGGCCACTCCCCGGTTTAAACTCACTGGTGAGCCATTAGGTCAGATGACTGAGTGAATCCTTTCCCAGAAATTCAGCAGATGACCAGCCTCTGCCCTGTGTGAACAGACTGGTGTGTCCACAGGTGAGACGACTGACTGAAACCTTTCTCACACACAGAACAGGTGAAAGGCCTTGCCCAGTGTGAACTTGCTGATGTACCTTCAATTGAGATGACCGAGTGAATCGATTCCCACTGTTTGAGCAGGTGAACGGCCTTTCTCCTGTATAAAATGACGACTGTGCCAGTCTGTCAGATGATCGAGTGGATCCCTCCCCACTGTCTGAGCAGGAAGGATGGTCGATTGAATCCCTTGCTCCACTTCTTAAATGTCTGGACAGAGACAGCAAAACTGGCGTGTTGTGTTTGAGATCCAAGGAGCTAAATTCCTTCTCGTTTTTAACCTGTAAAAAGATTTACAAAATCCATCAATGGGTTAGGACTAAATTTCAGATGAGATTACTTGAGTTGTCAAGGTTTGATCTGGTATCACACTGTTGCAATGAGGTTCAACCCAAGTTGGAGAGAGAAATCTCTTCTGACTGGTCACAGTGCTGGTATCTGGAATGGCCATCAATTCCTTGATGCTCTTCCTCTTTCTATAAGAATGGGGCACTTCTGCCATCTCCAATCTGTGACCTGGCTCAGTTTGACTCTCTCCATTGGTATTATTCCCTGTTCCTGCTGAGCAGCATGGGTGCCTGGCCCCAGCATAACTGAAACACCCTCATGCAAATAGTCTTTCTTGACGTGCATCTGGGATTTTCTTTTATGTATTATTAACTTAAAGTGCCACAGTTTTAACGCCATATAAAAAATTCCTGCTGAGATGAGTGGTTGGTCTGCACAGCCGTTAAAAGGACTCAGAGTGAATTTCTGTATTATTTCAGGTTCTTTTCGCAGTCATAGAAAATTGCAACACAGAAACAAGCCCTTTGGGCCATCTAGTTTGTGCTGGACTATTTAAACTGCCCAATCCCATACCACTACCATCCAGGTATGTATACAAACCTCTGAAATGTTGAAATTGAGCTCACATGCACCACTTGTGCTGGCTGCTCATTCCACACCCAGATGACCGTCTGTGTGCAGAAGTTTCCCTCATGTTCCCCTTAACGTTTCACCTTTCACCCTTAACCCATGGCCTCTAGTTGTAATCCCACCATCTCAGTGGTAAAAGCCAGCTTGCATTTACCGTATCTATAACCCTCATAATTGTCGTATACCTCCATCAAATCTCCACTCAATCTTCTACGTTCCAAGGAATAAAGTCCTGACCTGTTCACTCTTTCCTTATAACCCAAGTCCTCCAGACCTGGCAACATCTTTGTGTATTTTCTCTGAGCTCTTTCAACCTCTTTTACATCTTTCCAGTAGGTAGGTGACCAAAACTGTACACAACACTCCAAATTGGGCCTTACCAATGTCTTCTACAAATCAACATTACATCCATCTATTGTTGTCAGTACTTTGGTTCATGAAGGCCAACTCACTCTTGTCTGCATTAAATTACATTTTCCATTTCTCAAACCATTTTCCATCTGGTCCAGATCGCACTGCAGCCAGGACAGTCTTCCTCACTATTCACTACACCACCAACCTTGGTGTCATCCACAAATTTGCTGATCCAGTTAACCACACTATCATCCAGATCACTGATATAGATGACAAACAGTAACAGATCCAGCACTGATCCCTATGACAAACCACTGGTCACAGGCCTCCAGTCAGAGAGGCAACCATCTGCTACCACACACTGGCTTCTCCCAAAGACAGTGTCTCATCCAATTTACTATCTCATCTTGAATGCTGAGTGACTGAACCTTCTTGACCAACCTCCCATATGAGACTTTGTCAAGTGCTTTTGCTAAAGTCCATGTAGACAACATCCACTGCCTTGCTTTCATCCACTTTCCTGATAACTTCCTCGAGAGACTCTATAAGATTGGATAGACATGACCTGCTGCCTATACTTAATCAGTCCACATCGATCCAAATACTTGTATGTCCGTCTCCTGCACACATATTCCAATAACTTTCCCACTACTAATGTCGGGCTCACCAATGTATAAATTCCTAGTTTATTTTTAGAGCCTGTCTTGAACAGCGGAGCAACATTGGCTTTCCTGCAATCCGTCACCTGTCCATCACCTGTCACGAAGGATGATTTAAATATCTGTGCATGGGCCCCGACAATTTCTGCACTTGTCTGCCGCAGAGTCCCAGGGAACAACTTGTCAGGCCCTGGGGGTTTTTCCACGCTAACTTGCCTTAAGACAGCAAACACCTCCACCTCTGTAATCTGTACAGGGTCCAGGAAGTTGATGCTGCTTTCCCTCACTTCTAAAGACTCTGTGACCATCTCCTGAGTAAATACGGATGCAGAAAGTATCTCCCCCATCTATTTTGTCTCCTCATATAGATCACCATTATGACCTTCCAGAGAATTAATTTTTCCCCTTGCCA
This sequence comes from Mobula hypostoma, assembly GCF_963921235.1. Taxonomy (NCBI): domain Eukaryota; kingdom Metazoa; phylum Chordata; class Chondrichthyes; order Myliobatiformes; family Myliobatidae; genus Mobula; species Mobula hypostoma. The sequence goes on along the minus strand of NW_026948194.1, from coordinate 157,275 downwards.
TCTTTTCACACTTAACATATCTGTAGAATCCATGAGGATTCTCCTTCACCTTGTCTGCTGGGGCAACCTCATGTCTTCTTTGTCTTTCATAAGTGTTCACCTGAATTTCCTGTATTTCATATGTACCCCATTTGTTCCTATCTGCCCATACCTGGTATGAACCTCCTTTTTATTGATCTGGGAGATGAAAGCCAAAGGGGTGATGGAGCTGCATGGTGGGAGGAGGGGGTAGGGGAGGGTTAAACTAAAGTTGCAGGGGGAATGGGAGCCTGAATAACAGAACAGATAGTAGAGGTGTTGTGGAGACAGATGTTGTTCAGTCCTTAGGCAAAGTCAGGAATTAAAAACATTGAGCATGGTGCAGTGAATATGCTCAATCCTGTATATTTCAATACAGGGAGCAGCGTAGAAAAGGCGGATGTGTTTAGGGCATGGATCAACACCTGGAATTATGACACTAGGATCTGGCAACTGTGGACTGGGACAAGCTGCTTTATGGCAAAGGTGTGCTTGGTAAATGGGAGGCCTTCAAACCGAAATTTTGAAAGTACAAGGCGGGTATGTGCCTGTCAGAATAAAAAGTAAAGATAGAAACTGTAGGGAACCTTGGTTTTCAAGAGATATTGAGACCCTGGTGAAGCACAAAATAGAGTTGTAGAACAGGGACAGGCAGGTAGGTTCTTATGGAGTTTAAGAAATGCAAGAGAACACATAAGAAATAAATCAGGATGGCTAAAAGGCATGAGATTCCCCTTGCAGGAAAGATGAAGGATAATCCTCAGGGATTCTGGAGATAGATTAAGAGCAAATGGATTGCAATGCACAAAATTGGTCCTCTGGAAGACCGGAATGGCAATCCATGTGTGGAACCAAAGCAGATGGGGGAGATCTCAAATATATTTTTCATCTCATTTACTCAGGAGATGGACACAGTGTCAATGAGAGTGTGGAAAAGCGGTATTAAAATCGTGGACCCTGTACGGATTAAAGAAGAGGAGATGATTGCCATCCTGAGGCAGATTAGGGTGGATAAATCTCTGGGGCATGACAAGGTGATCCCTTGGACCCCACGGGAAGCAGTGCAGAAATCGTTGGGGCCCTAGCAGATATAACTAAATCATCCTTAGTGACAGGGGAGTTATCAGAGGATTGTAGGATAGCCAAAGTCATTTCGCTCTTCAACATAGAGCATAGAAATCTACAGCATATTCCTGGCCATTCAGCCCACAATGTTGTGCCAACCATGTAACTTACCCTAGACACTGCTGAGAATTTCCCTAGCAAATAGCCCTCTATTTTACTGAGCTCCATGTACCTATCTAAGAGGCTGTTAAAAGACCCTATTGTATCTGCCTCGACCACCGCTGCTGGCAGTGCATCCCACGCACCCACCACTCTGTGTGTAAAAAAACTTACCCCTGACATCTCCTCAGTATCTATTTCCAATCACTTTAAAACTATGCCCCTCGTGTTAGCCATTTCAACCCTAGGGAAAAACCTCTGGCGATCCACATGATCAATGCCCCTCATCATCTTATACACCTAAAACAGGCTCCAAATATAAACAAAGAAATTATACATTGCTTTGAAGATTTGTTAGAAGTATACAAAATTATGAGGGTATAGATAGGGTAAATGCAAGCAGCTTTTTCCACTGAGGTTGGGTGGGATGACAACCAGAGGTCATGGGAAAGTGGGGAAGGAGAAAATGTAATGGGAACATGTGGAAAAGCTCTTCACTGAAATGGTGGTGAGAGTGTGGAATGAGATGTCAGCACAAGTGGTGAATATGAGCTCGATTTCACAATTAAGAGAAGTTTGATAGGTACCTGGATGGTCGGGGTGTGGAGGGCGATGGTCCTGGTGAAGGTAGTTGCATTAGACAGATTAAATGTTTTTTTACCATTGCCTAGATGGGTCAAATACCCTGTTTCCGTACCGAACTACTCCATATTTTTATGACAGACAAGCTGGACAAACTTGTTTGGAAGGGAAAAGGTAGGAGTGACAACGAAGCAGCAATGGCTGGAGTTTCTGGGAGCAATTCGGGAGCTGAGTGATCGATACATCCCAAAGAAGTGGAAGCATTGGAAAGGCAGGAGGACACAACCGTGGCTGGAATGAGAAGCCAAAGCCAACATAAAAGCAAAAGAAAGGGCAAACAAAAGAGCAAAAACTATTGGGAAGCTTTTAGAAACCAACAGAAGACGATTAAAAAAAAAAGTCAGATGAGCTCAGGGGGTGGAATTATGATATTGTAGTCATTAATGAGTCTTGGTAGCACCCAATGAGGCATTTAGAGTAACAAAATAACCGGGGCCTAAATATCTCTTGAAAACCAAGGTACAATATGATAATTCCCTGTCCTGAGCTCATCTGGCTTTCCTACGATGCCTCTTGCATTGTGATATACACAGCTCAGCACATTCATCGCACCATGATCAACCATTTGATCGCTGACTCTGTCTGAGGTCTGAACAACATCTGACTAGTGTCAAGAAAACAACTTCTCGCTCATTGTCACAAAAACAAAGGAGCTGATTGTGGACAACAGGAGGAATGGAGACAGGCTAACCCCTATTGACATCAATGGATCTGGGGTTGAGAGGGTGAACAGCTTTAAGTTCCTCAGCATAAACATCACCGAGGATCTCACATGGTCTGTACATACTGGCTGTGTTGTGAAAAGAGCACAACAGCACCTCTTTCACCTCAGATGGTTGAAGAAGTTCGGGATGGAGCCCAAAATCCTAAGAACATTCTACAGGGACACAATTGAGAGCATCCTGACTGGCTGCATCACTGCCTGGTATGGGAACTGTACTTCCCTTAATCACAGGAACCTGCAGAGAGTGGTGTGGACAGCCCAGCGCATCTGTAGATGTGAACTTCCCACTATTCACGACATTTACAGAGACAGGTGTGTACAAACTATTTATTATAAATAACTTAAATTACACATTGCACATTGGACAGAGAGGTAATAAATCTCCTCATGTATATGAAGGATGTATGTAATAAAGTCAATTCAATTCAATTCACCCTCCCCACTATCTGTTCTGTCAGTCTGGCTCCCATTCCCCCACAACTTATTTTAACCACATCACCCCTCCTCCCACAGTAGCACTAGCGAGCCTCACCACTGGGATATTAGTCCCCTCTTGTTCTGTTCCCCTCACTAACGAATCCCCTCTCACCCCTTTGACTTTCCTCTGTCAGTAATCCCCCCAACAGTTTCTAAAGTGGACCCACCTGTTGTTGTGTGGGACGGACACAAGATTACTCTGCGATGGCCATTTAACCTCATTCCCCTTCCTGACTCTCACCCAGTTTCCCGTGTCCCGCACCTTGGGTGTAACTCACCTCTCTTCATGTCATATCTATCCCAACAACCCCACCCCACCCCCAACTCCTGGATGATCCGGAATTCATCCATTTCAAGTTCCAACTCCGTAAAGTGCAGAGATACAAGCTGCAGCTGGATGCATATCTTGTAGGTGAGGGCATCGGGGACACTGGAGGTCTCCCCACGTTCCCACCAATGTCCCCTCTAATTTGTAATGACCAGTGTACACATAAAGCTTGTATTGTGCATTTTTTTACCCAGTGACAACATGGGCAGAGTGAACTTTAAATAGAGAGGTATTCATTTTAACAGCTAGCAAATCACTGTCAATAAGAACTGTGATGTCCTCTGGGTTTGATCAAGTTCATCTGCACTCTCACACAACCTAAGTTGCAGGCCTGTAGCGGGTAATGAAGGATTTTCTCTCCACAGCTGTTCCACACCGTCCATATGTGATTTGCTTGCTAAATGACGCTTAAAAAGGTCAGATTTCCAACTATCACTCCACTTCTTCCCACTTGCAAATTCTCCAGCAACTTTTGCATCACCACAATACACACAGGTAACACTAGTTTCTGTATTGTACATAAATATTTCCCCTGAACCCTCCCCCAGGTGACTGATGGTGGTGAACTCAGTGATGGCAATGCCAATGAATATGAAGGGAAGGGCAGTAGTCTGTCTCATTGGAGTCTGACACATTTGTGATGTGAAAGCTACTTGTTGCCCAGGGCAAAGGTGTTTGATATCATTATGTACCCAGAGAGAGTGGGACAAAACATATTCAGTCCAGAACAAGAGGAGGTAGAACAAGCAACAGACACAAAATGCTGGAGGAACTCAGCAGGCCAGGCAGCATCTATGGAAAAGAGTACTAATGCTGAGTTCCTCCAGCAATTTGTGTGTGTTGCTTGGATTTCCAGCATCTGCAGATTTTCTCTTGTTTGTGACTGGAGGCAGAACAAAGGTGATTTTCTCAACAGCTGATGTAAAAGATTTTGTTCCCTTTCTCCGAGTTCCCGATCCTTGCATTTAGACAGCTGGAGCTCAGCTCTGTCTGAGAGATCCATCGGTTCCCATTCCCTCATCAGCCGGAAGCTCCCCGGGGCCCGTGTACGGATGGTGGGGCTGAGAGAGAGGGAAGAGAGCAGGACTGTCCCGGGATTGCGGGTCACGGTGTCCGGAGTCACAGCAATTGTCCCGAAGTCGGTGTTGACAAATAATCGCCCGCAAATTTCCTCTTACCTGTACTGATCCTCCCGAGGCCCTCTGTATACTGTGCGCATGCGTGAATTCGAACGTCATCAACCCAGACGCCTGCGCATTTGATCGGCGCTTCAGCGACAGCGAAACTTCAGACGCAGGGGTTTATGGGTAATCACGGTGCCATTAACAGTTTCTGCAAACACCGGTTTCATGTCCATATCTCAGTTTTTTTGTGTGTATAGAAAATTCAGCGGCTGTTTTAACGCAGAAAGTGGCTCCCATAAACAATTTACTCAATATCAACGTGTATCTAATGCCAAAGTACAATCCTCTTACAAATACAGATATGAAACACGAGATTCTGCAGTTGCTGGAAATACAGAGACGCACAGACACAAGATGCTGGAGGAACTCTGCAGTTCAGGCAGCAGCTAAGCAGAGGAGTATACAGTCTAGGCATGCTGAAAGGGGCTCGGCCTAAATGTTGTCTATTTATTCTCTCCACATTTGCTGCCTGATCTGTTGATTTCCACCAGTAATTTGCAAAAAATAACCATTTTTTTTTCGATGAAGCTGTTTCCAAATGTTTCTGATCTTTCATTTGTTGCCACATCATGCTGGTCTCATTCCTCTTCCTCCTCGTAAACTCCAGACCCCATCTCTCTCTTGAGCCCCAGAGCCCTGACTCAGGCTGGCAACCCTTTGGTTTCTGACTCTGCAGATTCAAAGCTTCACTCGCCAGTCTGCTGCCAAACTTTAGAGGTGCATTGCAACAACCCAGCTGTCTGAAGCACAGTCCTTTGAAATGAGTGAAAATGACCCAAACATTCAAAACAGCAGGGAAGAAGGAGTTTAACCAACTTCGTCCTGAGCCCTGGGGAAAATCAAAAACAAAGTGAACTCATCATCTTATGCAGACTGGAGAAAATCATGCAGGAAATTCATGCAGGTGTATAGGATGATTAGAGGCATTGGTCGTGTGGATAGTCAGAGGCTTTTTCCCAGGGCTGAAACGGCCAACATGAGGAGGCATAGGGTTAAGGTGATTGGAAGGAGGTACAGAGGAGATGTCAGAGCTAAGTTTTTTTTAAACAAAGAGTGGTGTGTGTGTGGAATGCACTGCCAGCGACGTGGTAGAGGCGGATAAAATTGGGTCTTTTAAGAGACTCTTAGATAGCTACATGGAGATTAGGAAAATGCAGGGCTATACTGTAGGGTAATTCGCGGCAGTTTCTGGAGTAAGTTACCCACAACCTCGGGCCAAATTGTCTGTAATGTGCTGTAGATTTCTATGATTTCTATGAATTTTATGAAATTCAAGGGAAGTCTCCTATCCCACGCAGTGGTGACTGGCTGCAACCTGTCATCACAGGGAGGGTGAGAGGGGAACGGCAAAGATCATATACATATGGAACAGAAACATGGGCAGGGATCAGACGGGCTGAGTGGCCTCTCTAGTGTACGTTGTGAGTGTGGTAGAGACTGTAAGTACACAGGATATGATACAGAACTGATTTATCTTTCAAAGATCCACAATATTAAACATGAATCTAGTTTAAGGCTAACATCAGCAGAACAGATTCCTCCAATGCTCAGTGACCAGGGTTCAGTCCTGGGTGCGATGAGCAGCCGCAAGAACTGCAGAATCTGTCAGTAACAATCCCTCATGAACCTGCAGCTGCCTGCAGTCACCGTGATTTAACACAGAGCGGATTTGACCTTCCTCCCTGATGTGAAGTTGCTGGTGTTGCAGCAGCTGGGATGATTGAGTAAAACTCTTTACTCACTCCGGACAGAAATGTGGTCTCTATTTATTGTGAACTCACCGGAGCATCACAAGGTGGGTTAACTGAATGAATCTCTTCGCACACACGGAGCAGGTGAACGGCCGCTTCCCAGTGAGAAGCTGTTGGTGTATCTGGGATGTCCCACTGAATCCCTTCCAAAATGAGAGCCGGTGAATGACGTCACACTGCTATAACGTCATGGCAATGTATCCAATCAGATCACGGACATGGACACGTGACCGGGCTCTCCTTGTAGCGAGTGGGGCGCTGTCTTCTCCAGCATCTCCGTCTCCACATTCAAGGATCGGCGGCATTCAAGCGCTGGTGAACTGACAGATACAGCGGGACTAACGTGCTGTTGTGTTTGAGATTCCCATACACAAATCCTTTGCCATTTCTGCCCTGTTAATAGTTTACAAAGCACGTCAGTGGGTGAAGGACAACATTTCAACTCAGATAATTTTAGTCACCATGGTGCCTTCTGATAAAAACACTGTCACAGATCAAAACAATTTGGAGGAACAAGACTTCATTTTCTAACTGGCCACAGTTCCGGGATCAGGCACAATATCAAACTCTCTGCTTTCCGCTCTGTATCAAAATGGATCATTCCTCCCCTTCATCAGTCTGTGACTTGGCTCAGTTTGTCTGTCTCCTTCGCATTCTGAGCATGCGTCACACACCCACTGAGATCACATTTTATTTACACGGCTGCGACTAGAGGCTTTCCGATTATTATGTCCCTCCTGGCATCTGACGGTGGTAAACTCAGAGTCAGCAATGGTAGGAGTAGGTTATTAGGGTTTTTCGTTGGAGATCCATAAACTGCTGGTATTGTGTGGTTGGTTGAGTGGGTCGTTTTCAGACTGGAAGAAGGGAGCGTTTGGAGTGTCCCAGAGATCAGTCCCTGACCACAGTTGTTCACAGTTTAATGGCCTGGCGGATGGTGTTGTGACCCGAATGGAGACAAACACCACGCTGCCCACTCCACCAACAACACGGCACAGCCGGACACATAACAGGGGACTTTACATCTCACAACACTGGATTCAGTGATGAAACCCGGGATTAATGTTGTTGTCCCACTGAAATCATCAGAAACGTCCATTCAGGTGTTTTTAAATACCAGCGCTCCCCCACAGGTGACGTCACACAGGCGCACCCACGCGCCTGACGTCACACATGGGCTCCCCACACCGGGATCTGCCCTCACGTGCGCGGTGTGTTACGTCACCCGCGCGCTGGAGAGCTCGAGCTTGTTCGGTTTAACGGCTGGGCTACTAATCACGTGACCAGTCCCTCCCCACCGTTGTCAACAGAGGATTCAGGAGCTGCGCTATTCGCATTGGTGCGAAGCGATGTCAATCACTGGTTACAACCAATAGCAGAGGCGGACAAGCCGAGAGGGCGTTATCCCCACTGAGGTCATCGCCCGCCCCGATCTCACTTCACCGTGAAAGCGGAGCAAATCCCAAAGTAAATGTCCGCTTTCTGATTTATTTCCATTTCCCTCCGAGGGAACAAAATCTTTTACATCAGCTGCTGAGAAAATCACCTTTGTTCTACAGCACAAAACAGGCTCTTCGGCCCACAAAGCTGTGCCGAACATGTCCCTACCTTAGAACTACCTAGGCTTACCCATAGCCCTCTACTTTTCTAAGCTCCATGTACCCATCCAGGAGTCTCTTAAAATACATTATTGTTTCCGCCTCCTTCACTGCCGCCGGCAGCCCATTTCACACACCCACCACTCTCTGCATGAATAACTTATCCCTGACATCTCCTCTGTATTTACTTCCAAGCACCTTAAACCTATGCCCTCTCGTGCTAGCCATTTCAGCCCTGGGAAAAAGCCTCAGACTATTCACATGATCAATGCCTCTCATTATCTCGTACACCTCTATCAGGTCACCTCTCATCCTCCGTCACTACAAGGAAAAAAGGACGAGTTCACTCAACCTATTCTCATAATGCAGGCTCCCCTGTCGAGGCACAGTCCTTGTAAATCACCTCTGCACCCTATCTATGGCCCACCTGTTGTTGTGGGGGATGGACACAAGAGTACTCTGCGATGGCTATTTAACCTCATTCCCCTTCCAGACTCTCACCAGTTTCCTGCATCCTGCACCTTGGGTGTAACTCACCTCTCTTTATCTCACCCCCTCTGACTCCTGGGTGATACAGAATTCATCCATTTAAAGCCCCAACTCCTTAAAGTGGCGACACAACATGTGCACACTGAATTTTATATAAATAGGTACTCATTTTAACAGCTAGCAAATCACTGTCAGTAATAATTTTGATCTGCAGTCTCACACAATGTATGTAACAGGTCTGTAGCAGGTAATGAAGGATTTTCTCACTGGAGCATTTGCACACTGTCCATATCTGATTTGCTTGCTAAATGATGCTATAAAAAGTCAGATTTTCAAATATCACTCCACTTCTTCCCACTTGCAAATTCTCCAGCAACTTTTGCATCACCACAATACACACAGGTGACACCAGTTTCTGTTTTGTACACAAATATTTCCCCTGAACCCTCCCCCAGGTGACTGACGGTGGTGAACTCAGTGATGGCAATGCCAATGAATATGAAGGGAAGGGCAGTAGTCTGTCTCATTGGAGTCTGGCACATTTGTGATGTGAAAGCTACTTGTTGCCCTGGACAAAGGTGTTTGATATCATTATGTACCCAGAGAGAGTGGGACAAAACAAATTCTCACAGGTAGAAAAGTCCAGAACAAGAGGGGGTAGAACAAGCAACAGACACAAAATGCTGGAGGAACTCAGCAGGCCAGGCAGCATCTATGGAAAAGAGTACTAATGCTGAGTTCCTCCAGCAATTTGTGTGTGTTGCTTGGATTTCCAGCATCTGCAGATTTTCTCTTGTTTGTGACTGGAGGCAGAACAAAGGTGATTTTCTCAACAGCTGATGTAAAAGATTTTGTTCCCTTTCTCCGAGTTCCCGATCCTTGCATTTAGACAGCTGGAGCTCAGCTCTGTCTGAGAGATCCATCGGTTCCCATTCCCTCATCAGCCGGAAGCTCCCCGGGGCCCGTGTACGGATGGTGGGGCTGAGAGAGAGGGAAGAGAGCAGGACTGTCCCGGGATTGCGGGTCACGGAGTCCGGAGCTCACAGCAACTACCCGAAGTCGGTGTTGAAAACGCCCGCCCGGTGAGACCCCCAACCCGGAGATCCCTTCTTACCTCAACCGATCATCCGGGGCCTTTTGTGCACCGCGCGCTGGTGAGCTCGAGCTTGGTCGGTTTAACGGCTGGGCTACTAATCACGTGACCGGCCCCTCCCCCACCGCCGTCAACAGAGGAGTCACGCGCTGCGCTATTCCCATTGGTAGAAAGCGATGTCAATCATTGCTTCCAGCCAATAGCGGAGGCGGACCAGCCGAGAGGGCGTTACCCCCGCTGACACCGTCTCCCGAACTTTCCGTCACGGCGGGACAACCGTCAAAGTAAATGTCCGCTTTCTGATTTATTTCCATTTCCCTCCGAGGGAAGTTGGGGCGTTTGTGAAGCGTCTCCTGCGGCCGGAGTCTGATGTGTCGCTGAGAGGTAGCAGGAGACCGCTCGGCCCGTCGGTTTGATGCCGGTTCCCCGGGGAGGGAGAGGGGGATTTTATTGAAAGGATGAAGACGGTGAGAGAGGGGGCGGACAGGATGTTTGTCCCGGTGGGGACAGGAGGGGCTCATCTGTGGAAATGTCTGAGCCCACGGTGGTGGCGAGCAGAGGGATTCACCACATTGGGGGGCAAACACCGGCAGACTGTTGCCCTGCAAGCGGGGCCAATGGTCCGGGCAAAGTGACAATTATTTGTGTTTTGTTGAGACTGTACCTGGAATATGGTGTAAAATCCCGCTCCCCACACTAACACGGGTTATACAGACCAAAGAACAAACTGCCGGAGGAACTCAGTGGGTCGGGCAGCATCTGTGGAGGGAAATGGACCGTCAACATTTCGGGCCGAGACCCTCCCTCTGGACTGAGAGTGGACGGGAAATAGTCAGAGAAAAGAGGTGAGGGGTGGGGATGGGGCAAGAGCTGGGGAGTGAGAGGTGGATCCAGGTGAGGGGGGAGGTGGGAAGGTGGAAATAGTGACGGGGGTGGGAGGTGAGTGTTTGGGACAACACGGGGCTGCACAAGATGGAAATTAATTCCATAGAGGATTAGCAAAGAGGTTAGAGAGTATTTGTTATGGAGAGTGCAATGAAGATTCACCAGACTGATCCCTGGAGTGGTGGGGTCATCATATGAAGAAAGATCAAATGTGATAACCTTTTCATTTAGAGAATCGAGGACTGAGAGGTGAACACATTGAAATGCACAATATCATTACCGGCTGAACCAGGGATCCCAGTCTCTGAAAAAGGGGTGGACTGTCCGGGACTGAGATGAGGGGAAATATCTCTACTCTGAGGGTGGTGAATGTCTGTAAATCCCCACCACAGAGGCCGGTGAAGACTCAGTGATCGTCCTCACATAAAACAGAGGCCGGCAGATGTGTGGAGACCAGAGGGATTGAGGAAATGAGGATCGGGCAGAAACATATGGCTGAGATGGGAGAGCAGCCACCATTCTGTTGATGGTTAGAGGGGCTGAATGGCCACTTCCTGCTGTTTCTCACTTGATGTTTCAGTGTTCCTGTCCAGTGAGGCAGGAGGAATGTGAATAGAAACTAGAAACATAGAAAAACTACAGCAGAACATAGGCCCCTCAGCCACAATGCTGTGCCGAATATATCCTTACCTCAGAAATTACCTAGGGTTACCCATAGCCCCCTATTTTTCTAACTTCCATGTCCAGGAGACTCTTCAAAGTCCCTATCATATCCGCCTCCACCACCATCGCTGGCAGACCATTCCACGCACTCACCACTCTCTCTGCAAAAAAAAACTTACCCCTGACATCTCCTCTGCACCTACTCCCCAGCACCTTAAACCTGTGTCCTCTGTGGCAACCATTTCAGCCCTGGGAAAAAGCCTCTGACTATCCACAAGATCAATGCCTCTCATCATCCTATACACCTCTATCAGGTCACCGCTCATCCTCCATCACCCCAAGGAGAAAAGGCCGAGTTCACTCAACCTATTCTCATAAGGCATGCTCCCCAATCCAGGCAACATCCCTGTAGTCCTGACGAAGGGTCTCAGCCTGAAACGTCGACTGCACCTCTTCCTAGAGATGCAGCCTGGCCTGCTGCGTTCACCAGCAACTTTTATGTGTGTTGCTTGAACATCCTTGTAAATCTCTTCCACACCCTTTCTATGGTTTCCACGTCCTTCCTGTAGTGAGGCGAACAGAACTGAGCACAGTACTCCAAGTGGGGTTGACCAGGGTCCTATTTAGCTGTAACACTACCTCTCGGCTCCTAAACTCAATCCCAGGGTTGAGTAAGGCCAATGCACCGTACGCCTTCTTAACCACAGAGTCAACCTGCATAGCAGCTTTGAGTGACCTATGGACTCGGACCAAAAGATCCCTCTGATCCGCCACACTGCCAAGAGTCTTACCATTAATACTATATTCTGCCATGATATTTGGCCTACCAAAGTGAACCACCTCACACTTATCTGGGTTGAATTCCATTTTCTACTTCTCAGCCCAGTTTTGCATCCTATCCATGTCTGCTGTAACCTCTGACAGCCCTCCACACTATCCGCAACACCTCAAACCTTTGTGTCATCAGCAAATTTACTAACCCATCCCTCCACTTCCTCATCCAGGTCATTTATAAAAATCATGAAGAGTAGGGGTCCCAGAACAGATCCCTGAGGCACACAGCTGGTCACCGACCTCCATGAAGAATATGACCTGTCTACAACCACTCTTTGCCTTCTGTGGGCAAGCCAGCTCTTGATCCACAAAGCAATCTCCCCTTGGATCCCAGGCCTCCTTACTTTCTCAATAAGTCTTGCATGGTGTACCTTATCAAATCCAATGTTCTTCTGATGTTTGCCTTAAACTAGACTGATGTTTAATATTGTGGATCTGTAAAAGATAAATCAGTTCTGTTTCAAATCTCATGTCACAGATACTTACTGTCTCTGCCGAACTTACAATGTACACTAGAGAGGCCACTCAGTCCGTCTGGTCCCTGCCCATGTTTCTGTTCCATATCAGTATTTTAAAGTCTAGTCCTGTTGTTCACTTCACCTCTCACTCTCCCCATGATGACAGGTTGCAACTCGTCACTACTCTGCAGGAGAAGAGATTTCCCCTGAATTTCATAGAATCATAGAAATCTAGAGCAGATTGCAGGCCCTTCGGCTCACAATGTTGTACCGACCATGTAACCTACTCCAGAAACTGCCTGGAATTTCCCAACCGCATTGCCCTCTATTTTCCTAAGCTCCATATACCTGTCTATTGGTAATCATTTTCCAATGTTCTATAGATTCAGGGTCAGTTCCTGTGGATTGGAGGGTAGCTAATGTAATCCCACCTTTGAATAAAGGAGGGAGAGAGGAAACAGGCAATTATAGACCAGTTAGTCTGACATCAGTGGTGGGGAAGATGCTGGAATGAATTATAAAAGATGTAATAGCAGCACATTTGGATAGCAGTGGCAGGATAAGTCCGAGTCAGCATGGATTTACGATGGGGAAATGATGCTTGACTAATCTTCTGGAATTTTTTGAGAACGTAACTATGAAAATGGACATGGGAAAGCCAGTGTACCTGGACTTTCAGAATGCCTTTGATAAAGTCCCACATAGGAGGTTAGTGTGCAAAATTAGAGCAAATGGTATTGGGGGTAGAGTACTGACGTGGATAGAAAATTGGTTGGTAGACAGGAAACAAACAGTAGGGATTAATGGCAGAACAGCAGGCGATGACCAGTGGGGTACTGCAGGGTTCTGTGCTGGGACCACAGCTGTTTACAGTATATATTAATGATTTGGATGAAGGGATTAAAAGTAACATCACCAAGTTTTCTGATGACACAAAGCTGGGTGGCAGTGTGAAATGTGAGCAGGACGTATGAGAATGCAGGGTGACTTGGACAGGCTGGGTGAGTGGGCGGATGCATGGCAGATGCAGTTTAATGTGGATAAATGTGAGGTTATCCACTTTGCTGGCAAGAACAGGAAGGCAGATTACTATCTAAATGGTGTCAAGTTAGGAAAAGGGGAAGTACAACGAGATCTAGGTGTTCTTGTACATCAGTCACCGAAAGCAAGCATGCAGGTACAGCAGGCAGTGAAGAAAGCTAATGGCATGCTGGCCTTCATAACAAGGGGAATTGAGTATTAGAGCAAAGAGGTCCTTCTGCAGTTGTACAGGGCCCTGGTGAGACCACACCTGGAGTACTGTGTGCAATTTTGGTCTCCAAATTTGAGGAAGGATATTCATGCTATTGAGGGAGTGCAGAGTAGGTTCACAAGATTAATTCCCGGGATGGCGGGACTGTCATATGTTGAAAGATTGGAGCGATTGGGCTTGTATACTCTGGAATTTAGAGGGATTAGAGGGGATCTTATTGAAACATAAGATTATTAAGGGATTGGACACGCTGGAGGCAGGAAGCATGTTCCCGCTGATGGGTGAGTCCAGAACCAGAGGCCACAGTTTAAGAATAAGGGGCAGGCTATTTAGAACGGAGTTGAGGAAAAGCTTTTTCACCCAGAGAGTGGTGGATATATGGAATGCTCTGCCCTAGAAGGCTGTGGAGGCCAAGTCTCTGGATGCTCTCAAGAAAGAGATGGATAGAGCTCTTAAAGATAGCGGAATCAAAGGTTACGGGGAGAAGGCAGGAACTGGATACTGATTGTGGATGATCAGCCATGATCACAGTGAAAGATGGTTCTGACTCAAAGGGCTGTATGGCCTACTCCTGCACCTATTGTCGATTGTCTTAGAGTGTCTTAAAAGAACCTATTGTATCCACGTCTACCAATGTCTCTGGCTGTGAATTCCACTCTTTGACATCTCCTGTGCGCCTGATTCCAAATACCTTAAAACTATGCCCCTCGTGTTAGGCATTTCAGCCCTGGGAAAAAGCCTCTGGCTGTTCACACGACCACTATCTCTCATCATCTTATACACCTGCATGAATTCCCTGCATGATTTTCTCCAGGCTGAATAAGACGATGAGCTCCCTGTGTATTTGAAGTTGTTCAGTGCTGTGAAATAATTTAGCTGAACTCCTTCTTCCCTGCTCTTTTCAACATTTTCGATCATTTTCACTAATTTCAAAGGACTGTGCCTCAGACAGCTGGGTTGTTGCAATGCGCCTCTAAAGTCTGACAGCAGACTAGCGAATGAATCTTCGATGGAGCAGATTCAGAAACCAATGGGATGCCGGCCTGAGTCAGGGCTTTGAGGCTCCAGAGAGAGATGGGGTCTAGAGTTTATGAGGAGGAGGAGGAGGAATCAGATCTGCAGGATGTGACTACAAATGAAAGATCAGAAACATTTTGAAACAGCTTGAAAAAAAAAGTGGGTTCTACAAAATACTGGAAGAAATCAGCAGATCAGGCAACGAATGTGGAGAGGAATAAATAGACAACATTCAGGCCGAACCCCTTCAGCAGGCCTGCACTGTGTACTCCTCTGCTTTGTCGCTGCCTGAACTGCAAAGTTCCTCCAGCATTGTGTGTGTGTGTGTGTGTGTGTGTGTGTGTCTCTGTATTTCCAGCAACTGCAGAATCTCTTGTGTTTTATATCTACATCTGTAAAAGGATTGTACTTTGGAATTAGATACACGTTGATATTGAGTATATTGTTTATGGGAGCCGCTTTCTGCGTTAAAACAGCTGCTGAATTTTCTATACACACAAAAAAAACTGAGATATGGACATGAAACTGGTGCTTGCAGAAACTTTTAATGGCACCGTGATTACCCATAAAGCCCTGCGATATAAAGTTCGCCGTCGCAGAAGCACCGATCAAATGCGCAGGCGTCAGGGTTGTTCCGTTGCCGAATATCACGCATGCGCGCAGTACACGGTAAACTTAAGGAGATTGGCTGCAAGGAGACTGTTGCGGGGTGGGGTTTCAACACCGACTTCGGGTAGTTGCTGTGAGCTCCGGACTCCGTGACCCGAAATCCCGGGACAGTCCTGCTCTCTTCCCTCTCTCTCAGCCCCACCATCCGTACACGGGCCCCGGGGAGCTTCCGGCTGATGAGGGAATGGGAACCGATGGATCTCTCAGACAGAGCTGAGCTCCAGCTGTCTAAATGCAAGGATCGGGAACTCGGAGAAAGAGAAGAAAATCTTTTACATCAGCTGTTGTGAAAATCACCTTTGTTCTGCCTCCAATCACTAACAAGAGAAAATCTGCAGAGAGGGCACAATTTTAAAGTGCTTGGAAGCAGGTACGTAGGAGATGTCAGGGGTGTTGTGTTCTTTATACATACCGTGGGTTACTAATAACAAACCATATTCTGACAGAATTGAACTTGTATTTAACAGCAGTAAAACCACGTCTTACACTGCCATGCTTCTCGATCATTCTTCATTGCTGCTCATGTTAGGAACTCTGTCCAGTCACGTCCTGACACGTGATATCACCACAAGGGGTACGTTTTTTACACAGAGTGGTGAGTGCGTGGAATGGGCTGCTGGCGGCTGTGATGAAGCCGGATACAATAGGGTCTTTTAAGAGGCTCCTGGATAGGTACATGGCGTGTAGAAAAATACAGGGCTATGGGGAACTCTAGGGAATTTCTGAAGTAAGTACTGTTCGGCACAGCATTGTGGGCCGAAGGGCCTGTATTGTGTTGTATCAATGGGGAAGTCACTTACCCATGACCTCTGGTTGTCGTCACCCAACATCAGTGGAAAAAGCTGCTTGCATTTACCCTATCTATACCCTCATAATTTTGCCTACTTCCAACAAAGCCTTTTTTAGGTGAATAAGATGATGAGGGGCATTGATCATGTGGATAGCCAGAGGCTTTTCCCAGGGCTGAAATGGCTAACACGAGGGGCATAGTTTTAAGCTGCTTGGAAATAGATAATGAGGGGATGTCAGGGGTAAGTTTTTTTACACAGAGTGGTGGGTGCGTGGAATGCACTGCCAGCAGCGGTGGTCGAGGCAGATACAATAGGGTCTTTTAACAGCCTCTTTGATAGGTACATGGAGCTTAGAAACATAGAGGTCTATGTGCTAGGGAAATTCTAGGCAGTTTCCAGAGTAAGTTTCATGGTTGGCACAACATTGTGGGCTGAATGGCCTGGAATATGCTGTAGATTTCTATGTTCTATGTTGAACAGTGAAATAACTTTGCCTATCCTACAATCCTCTGATAACTCTCCCGTCACTAAGGATGAATTAATTATCTCTGCTGGGGCCCCGACGATTTCTGCACTTGCCTCCCATGGGGACCGAGGGAGCACCTTGTCATGCCCTGGAGATTTATCCACCCTCTTCTTTAATCTGTACAGGGTCCACGATTTTAATGCCACTTCTCCACACTCTCATTGACACTGTGTCCATCTGAGTAAATAGAGATGAAAAAAATATTTAAGATCTCCCCCATCTGCTTTGGTTCCAGCCATGGATTGCCATTCCGGTCTTCCAGAGGACCAACTTTGTGCCTTGCAATCCTTTTGCTTTTAATCTATCTCCAGAATCCCTGAGGATTATCCTTTCTCTTTTCTGCAAGGGGAATCTCATGCCTTCTTTTAGCCCTCCTGATTTATTTCTTATACTCCATTTCAACCTGCCTGCCTATCCCTGTTATGCAACTCCATTTTGTGCTTCACCAGGGTCTCAATATCTCTTGAAATCTAAGGTTCCCTACAGTTTCTATCTTTACCTTTTATGCTGACAAGCACATACCCGCTTTGTACTTTCAAAATTTCACTTTGAAGGCCTCAATTTACCAAGCACACCTTTGCCATAAAGCAGCCTGTCCCAGGCCACAGTTGCCAGATCCTAGTGTCATAATTCCAGGTGTTGATCCATGCCCTGAACACATCCGCCTTTCCTACGCTACTGCTTGTATTGAAATATACAGGGCTCAGCATATTCACTGCACCATGCTCAACTTTTTCATTCCTGACTTTGTCTGAGGTCTGAACAACAACTGTCGCTGCAAACCCTGCACTATCTGTTCTGTTATTCAGGCTCCCATTCCCCCTGCAACTTTAGTTTAACCCTCCCCTACCCCCACCCGACACCATGCAGCTCTATCACCCCTTTGGCTTTCCTCTCCCAGATCAATAAAAAGGAGGCGCATACCAGGTACAGGCAGATAGAAACAATTGGGGTACTTGTGAGATACAGGAACTTCAAGTGAACACTTATGAAAGACAAAGAACGCATGAGGATACCCCAGCAGACAAGATGAAGGAGAATCCTCAGGGATTCTGCAGATATGTTAAGAGTGAAAAGATTGCAAGGGAAAAAATTAATCCTCTGCAAGATCAGAACAGTAATACATATGAGGAGACAAAATAGATGTGGGAGATTTTTTTTTGCTCAGGAGATGAACGCAGAGTCTATAGAAGTGAGGCAAAGCAGCATCAAATTCCTAGACCCTGTACAGATTACAGAGGTGGAATATGGGAGGTGGATCAAGAAGGTTTGGTCACTCAGCATTCAAGATGAGATAGTAAATTGGATGAGACACTGTCTTTGGGAGAAGCCAGTGTGTGGTAGCAGATGGTTGCCTCTCTGACTGTATCCCTGTGACTAGTGGTGCACCACAGGGATCAGTGCTGGATCTGTTATTGTTTGTCATCTATATCAGTAATCTGGATGATAGGGTGGTTAACTGGATCAGCAAATTTGTAGCTGACACCAAGATTGGTGGTGTAGTCGTCAGCGAGGAAGGGTATCATGGTTTGCAGTATGATCTGGACCAGCTGGGAAAATGGTTTGGGAAATGGAAAATGTAATTTAATGCAGACAAGTGTGAGGTGTTGCACTGTGGTCTGACCTACCAAGGGAGGTCTTTCACAGTGACTGGTCAGGCATGGAGGAGTGTTGTAGTAGAAAGGGTCCCGGGAATACAAGTCCTTAATTCACTGAAAGTGGTATCACAGTTAGATAGAGACAGAAAGAAAGATTTCAGCCCATTGGCCTTCATGAACTAGAATACTGACAACAATAGACGGATGTTATGTTGACTTGTAGAAGACACTGGTGAAACCTAATTTGGAATATTGCATGCAGTTTTGGTTACCAACCTACAGGAAAGATGTAAAAGAGGTTCAGAGAAAATTCACAAGGATGTTGCCAGGTCTGGAGGACTTGGGTTATTAGGAAAGATTGAACAGGTCAGGACTTTATTCCTTGGAACATAAAAGATTGAGGGGAGATTTGATGGAGGTATACCACTATTATGAGGGACATAGATAAGGTAAATGCAAGCTGTATTTTACCACTGAGATGGTGTGGGACTACAACCAGAGGCCATGGGTTAAGGGGGAAAGGTGAAATGTTAAGGGGAACATGAGGGGAAACTTCTTCACACCGATGATCATCCGAGTGTGGAATGAGCAAAGAGCACAAGTGGTGCATGCAAGCACGATTTCAACATTTCAGAGGTTTGTGTAGGTACCTGGATGGTAGGGGTATGGGAGTGGGCAGTTTAAATAGTTCAGCACAAACCAGATGGCCCAAGAACCTGAAATAATACAAAAAATCACTTTAAGTCCTTTTCACAGCCATGCAGACCAACCATTCATCTCAGCAGGAATTTTTTTATATGGCGTTAACACTGTGGCGCTTTAAGTTAATCATACGTAAAAGAAAATCCCAAATGCATGTCAAGAAAGACTATTTGCGTGATACTGTTTCAGTTACTGTGGGGCCAGGCACCCATGCAGCTCAGCAGGAACAAGGAATAATACCAATGGAGAGAGTCAAACTGAGCCAAGGAACAAATTGGAGATGGCAGAAATGCCCCATTCTTATAGAGACAGGAAGAGCATCAGGGAATTGATGGTCATTCCAGATACCAGCTCTGTGCCCAGTTAGAAGATGATTTCTCTGTCCATCTTGGGTTGAATCTCACTGTTAGTGTGATACCAGATCAAACCTTGGCAACTCAAGCGATCTCATCTGAAATGTTGTCCTACACCCACTGATGGATTTTGTTATTCTTTTTACACATTAAAAACGAGAAGGAATTTGTCTCTAGGAATCTCAAACACGACACGCCAGTTTTGCTGTCTCTGTCTAGATATTTAAGAAAAGGAGCAAGGGATTCAATCGGCCATCCTTCCTGCTCAGACAGTGGGGAGGGATTCACTCGTTCATTTGACCAATTGGCACGCCCAGATCACACCTTGGCAACTCAAGTGATCGCACCTGAAATGTTGTCCTGCACCCATTGATGGATTTTGTAAATCTTTTTACAGGTAACAAATGACGAGGAATTTATCTACGGGAATCTTGAACACAACATGCCAGTTTTGCTGTCCTTGTCCAGATATTTAAGAAGTGGAGCAAGGGATTCACTTGATCGCCCGCCCGTTCAGACTGTGGGGAGGGATTCACTCAGTCATTTCAACTGAAGATATATCAGCAAGTTCACACCAGACAAGGCCATTCATTTGTTCTGTGGGTGAGAAGGCATTCAGTTGCTCATCCCACCTGTGGACACACCAGTCAGTTTACCCTGGGCAGAGGCTGGTCATCTGCTGAATTTGTGGGAAAGGATTCACTCGGTCATCTGACACAATGGCTCACCAGCGTGTTTACACCGGGGAGCGGCCGTTCACCTGCTCAGACTGTGGGATGGAATTCACTGAGTCATCCAACCTAATGGTACATCAGCGAGTTCACACTGGGGAGAAGCCGTTCACGTGCTCAGTCTGTGGGAAGAGATTCACTTGGTTATCCACACTACAGAGTCATCAGCGAGTTCACACTGGGCAGAAGCCATTCACCTGCTCAGTCTGTGGGAAAAGATTCACTGATTCATCCACCGTACAGAGTCATCAGCGAGTTCACACTGGGGAGAAGCCGTTCACCTGTTCAGAATGCGGGAAGGGATTCACTCAGTCATCCAAACTACAGATTCATCAGCGAGTTCACACTGGGGAGAAGCCATTCACCTGCTCAGAATGTGGGAAGGGATTCACTCAGTTATCCACCCTGCAGAGACATCAGCGAGTTCACACTGGGGAGAAGCCGTTCACCTGCTCAGTCTGTGGGAAGAGATTCACTGATTCATCCAACCTACAGAGACACCAGTTAGTTCACACAGGGGAGAAGCCGTTCACCTGCTCAGTCTGTGGGAAGAGATTCACTGATTCATCCACCCTACAGAGTCATCAGCGAGTTCACACTGGGGAGAAGCCATTCACCTGCTCAGAATGTGGGAATGTATTCACTCGGTCATCCCAACTACTGGCACACCAGTCAGTTCACACTGGGGAGTGGCCGTTTACCTGCTCAGAATGTGGGAAAGGATTCACTCAATCATCCACCCTACTGACACATCTGCGAGTTCACACTGGGGAGAAACCGTTCACCTGCTCAGAATGTGGGAAGAGATTCACTCAGTCATCCAACCTGCAGAGACATCAGCGAGTTCACACTGGGGAGAAGCCATTCACCAGCTCAGAATGTGGGAAAGGATTCACTCAGTCATCCAACCTACAGAATCATCAGCGAGTTCACACTGGGGAGAAGCGATTCACCAGCTCAGAATGTGGGAAAGGATTCACTCAGTCATCCAACCTACTGGCACACCAGTCAGTTCACAATGGGGAGTGACCATTGTTATGAATCCCTAGATTTCATTTGCTGTGGACTGTCATTTTGAGAGAGAGAGAGAGAGAGATTAAGAATGGAAATCAGTCTGACTTGCAGCTTGTTTCCATCGCTCACAGCTTGTTTAGTTTTAACCGAGGACACAGACACTCAGAGTCAGACGGAGATGAAGGAGGATAAATGGAAGGATCGAAACAAGGGAACTAGTGGCCAAGGGTCACTGTTTAGAACTTTCCTATGCCCATAAGGGTGGGTTAATTATCGATTCAGCGAACATCGAATATGAGGTTGTCACCTCGTTTGATCCATACGAGTGGATCTGATTTGGGGTATCCTGTGAAGACCACTTATGTGTTAACCCTTGCCTGGCTGTGGTGTGGAAATTCACTTGAAGACGATACCCCTTGTGACAAGTCACTTTCAGTGATAATTTGTATGTGGATTTGGAACAACGACGGATAAAATCTACAGCGACTGTTCTTTTGTTTTACCACCGTGGAAACTGTGGAATTCGACATAATTGCCTTCTCTTGACATTTACCCAGGATTACAAATATCTCTCTCTCCTCAACTATTCTGTGGTTGAACTGAACTTTCATAGTTCACCATCTCAAGACTCCAAGCCTTGTTTCCCCTGAGCTCAATAGTTTGGGAGTTATATTTACACACAAATACACATAACACTGTTAACTTTTGTTTATCTTGCTTAAATTACTATATTGTTAGTAGATACCAATAAAGATAGTGGATTTAACATCAAAAGCAGACTCGAGGTGTAGTCTATTGCGGCTGGCTCATTTCTAAAGCGTTAGGGTTCATAACAAAATTTGGGCCTGCATCCGGGATATGAACAGATTTGGAAGCGTGTTGATTAATTATTGATTTCATTGGGGAAATCCCTTTTGATTTATTTGTGTGTGGAAAATCAGCAGCAATGGAGGTTGATAAATGTCTGGAAGCATCAACCTCTGAGGCACTAAAGGATACCAGAAGGATTGAGTTGTTGATTATTGCTAAAAGGTTAAGACTTGCTAAGGTGGAATTGACAATGAGGAGGTCACAGATGCAGAGGATAATAGCTGAGTATTATGTATCTGAGGGTGTGTTTAAAGTGGAGGAGTTGGAGGTGTTTCCTGAAAGTAAACCTAGTGAGCTTGGGCTCCCGTACAAGTTAGAAAAATTAAAGATGGAGGCTGTGGAAAGGCAGAGGCAGGTTGAGGCTAGAGAGGCAGGAAAAAAGACATTACTATTCTGCCATCATCCATGCTAGTGTCCCCTTCCAATCAACTTTGGTGAGCTCTTCTCCCATGCCTCCGTAGTTCCCCTCACTCCACTAATAATGATGCATCTTCTTGTACCTTTCCCCTCTCAAAGTGCAGAGTGAATTCTAACATGTTATGATCACCAAGTCCACGTTTCCTTTACCATAAGCTTTGTAATCAAATCTGGTTCATTACACAACACCCAATCCAAAATGAACTTTTCCCCAGTGGGCACAATTACAAGCTTTTCAAAAAGGCATCTCATTGGTATTTTCCAAATTCCCTCTCTTGAGATCAAACACCAACCTGATTTTCATAATCAACCTCCACCCATCCCACTGTTTGTCCCACTCCCAACTGGGTAGACTGTGCAGCATCCTCACCCGGACTGCCAGCCTCTGGGACAACTACTTTTCCCAAGCAGTAAGGCTGATAAATATCTCTACCCACTAACCCACCCTTCCACACCACCAAACACCTCTACTTTATAATTACCTGTCTCTCATCTTATTTGCAGACATCCTCTGCCGAGCGTCACTTTATGAACATCCAATCAATCCGTGCACAGTATATAAGCTGTGGTTATGTTTTTACTATTGTGTTGCTGTGTTGCATTGGAGCCGGAGTAATAATTATTTCAATCTCGTTTACATTTGTCTGCTGGAAATGGAATTAAACAATCTTGAATAAACATTTCAGCAGTCTGCAGCATTTTTGTGGCAGAGTGCCACCTGGTGACAATGGAGTCCACAAATCAGGGGCTCCTGTTATTATGGCAAATCACCAAGTGTCAGTGTTGTCCACAAAAGGGAGAGGTTTACAGCGATAAGGAGAGGTGCAGGGGGCTGGAAGCCAACTCTGCAAGTGGATGAAGTGCCAGTCCTGCCCCAAACCACTCTCCTCACCACCAGTCAGGGCCCCAAACAGTCCTTCCATATGAGACAACTTTTCAACATCATGCCTGTCGGGGTCATCTCCTGTTTCCAGTTTTCTAGGTGTGGCCTCCTCGACATTAGTGAGACCCGATGTAGTCTCTGCATTCTGCACTCTGTCCCGATGAGATTCTGCAGGTGTTGGAGATGCAGAGTAACATACACAAAATGTTGGAGGAAGTCAGGAGGTCAGATAGCTTCTACAGAGGGGGATAAATCAAAACAGAGATTTCCTGCCGAGACCCTTCATCAGAGGACTGGAAGTAGGGAGAAGCTGGAATAAGATGGTGCGGGGAGTGGAAAGAGTCCAAGCTGGTAGATGATAGGTGAAGTCAGATCAGAGTGAAGGTGAGTGGGTGGGGGAGGTGGGAGATGAAGTGAGACGCTGTGAGGTGGTAGGTGGGAAATGCAAAGGACTGAAAAGAAGGAATCTGATAGGATAGGAGAGCGGACCATGGGGAAAAAAGGAAGTAAAAGAGGAACCAGAGGGAGACGATCCACAGTGGAGAAGAGAGAAGTGGGGAGACAGAATGGAGGAGACGCGCGTGTGGGTTGATGAAAGGAAAAGGAAGAGGTAGAAGTTAAAGATGTCGATGTTCATGCCATCGGGTTGTAAACTACCCGGATGTAATATGAGGTGTTGCTCCTTTAACCTGCAAGTGGACTCATCGAGTTAGTTAAACGATGAACCGGAAGGGAGAGTGGATTAATAATTTTCCTCTGGCATCCCTATTAAATCAATCCCCTCTCACCTTGAACCGGTGCCGTCTGGTTGTTGGTTCCACAAAAGTGGGGAAAAGGACGGCGCACGTTCCCCATTTCTGTACACTCAGGGTTTGGAACACCTGCATCATGTCAGACTCAATCTCCTGCACTTCAAGGTGTGAAGTCCCAACCTGCCCAGCCTCTCTCCAGAACTCAGTCCCTCGAGTACCGGCAGCATTCTCGTAAATCTCCTCCACACTCATTCCAGATTGACGTCCTCACTCCTACAGCAGAACGACCAAAACTGAATACAATAGTCCAGGCGTGGATACCCTAACAATACCCTAACCCTAATGCAACCTCACTAGCCTCTTCTTCAGACCATGAGCCATGAGATATGAGACAGAGGCTGCTCAGTTAATCGAGTCTGCTCCACCATTCCTTCATGTCCAATTCATTATCCCTCTCAACACTATTCTCCTGCCTTCTCCCCTTAATCCTTGAACATCTATTGAAAATACACTGTGACTTGGCGTCTGCTCCGACCATGGCAATGAATTCCAAAGATTAACCACTCCCTGCCAACAGAAATTCTCTGCTGTCAGTGGATGCCCTATACATTGAGGCCGTGGCCTCTGGTCCCAGACTCACACTGTGTAGGGTGCATCTTCTTCATAGCCACTCTGCCGAGGCCTTTCAATATTCGATAGGTTTCAATGAGATCCCCTCTCTTTCTTCTAGACCAGTGAGTACAGGTTCAAAGCCATCTAGCATTCGGCATACATTAACCCTTTCATTCCTGGAATCATTCTTGTGAACCTTCTCCGGACGCGCTCCAATACGAGCACATCTTTTTCTCAGATAAGGGGTCGGAAACTACTCACAATACACCAACAGCAATCTGACCAATACATTATAAAGCTGCAGTGTCACATCCTTGCTCTTATATGCTAACATTACAGCTGTCATCCTTAATCAACTCAATCTGCAAGCAAACCTTCAGGGACTCCTGCTCAAGGACTCCCAAGTACCTATTTCTGATTTTTGTATTTTCTCCCATTTATTTTTTTTCTCTCCATCTTTATTCTTTCTACCAATTGTACATGACCGTACACTTGCATACACTGTATTCCATCTGCTACTTCGTTGTCTGTTCTCCAAACCTATCAAAGTCCTTCTGCAGACTCTCGCTTTGCTCTAAACTATCTGTCCCATACCTATCTTTGTATCAACTGCAAAGTTCATCACCCAGGTATCAATTCAGTCATCCATATCATTCATATTTAACATGAAAAGATGTGGTCTCAATACTGACCCCTACGGAACACCATTAGTTACTGACAGCAAAACAGAATTCTCCACATTATTCTGATTCTTTCTCCCTTGTCAGTCAGCCAATCTTTGACCCATACAAGCATCTTTCCTGTAATTCCATGAGCTGTGATCTTGTTCAGCAGCCTCACGTGCAGCCCCTTAGAAACATAGAAAACCTACAACACAACACAGGGCCTTTGGCCCACAAAGCTCAGCCGAACATGTTCTTACCCTAGAACTACCTAGGCTTACCTATCGTCCTCCGGTTTTCTAAGCTCCATGTACCTATCCAGGAGACTCTTAAAAGACCCTATTGTTTCCACCTCAACCACCACCGCTGGCAGCCCATTCCATGCACTCACTACTCACTGCGTAAAAAACTTACCCCTGATATCTCCTCTGTACCTACTCCCAAGCACCTTAAAACTATGCCCTCTCGTATTAGCCATTTCAGCCCTGGAAAAAGCCTCTGACTATTCACATGATCAATGCCTCTCATCATCTTATACACCTCTATCAGGTCACCTCTCGTCCTCCATCGCTCCAAGGAGAAAAGGCCGAGTTCACTCAACCTATTCTCATAAGGCATGCTCCCCAATCCAGGCAACATCCTTGTATATCCGCTCTGCACCCTCTCCATGGTTTCCGCATCCTTCCTGTAATGAGGCAAACTGAATTTAGCAAATTATTCCAACTGGGGTCTGACCAGAGTCCTATATATCTGCAACATTACCTCTCGGCTCTTAAACTCAGTCCCACAGGAGGCCAATGCACACTATGCCTTAACTACAGAGTCAACCTGCGTAGCAGCTTTGAGTGTCCTATGGACTCGGACTCCAAGATCCCTCTGATCCTCCTCACTGCTAAGAGTCTTACCATTAATGCTATATTCTGCCGTCATATTTGACCTACCAAAATGAACCACCTCACACTTACAACAGGAATTCTGCAGATGCTGGAAATTCAAGCAACACACATCAAAGTTGCTGGTGAATGCAGCAGGCCAGGCAGCATCTCTAGGAAGAGGTACGGTTGACCTTTCAGGCCAAGACCCTTCGTCAGGACTAACTGAAGGAAGAGTTAGTAAGACATTTCAAAGTGGGAGGGGGAGGGGGAGATCCAAAATGTAGGAGAAGACAGGAGGGGGAGGGATGGAGCCAAGAGCTGGACAGGTGAGTGGCAAAGTGGATATGACAGGATCATGGGACAGGAGGCCCAGGGAGAAGGAAAAAGGGAGGGGAGGAAAACCAGAGGATGGGCAAGGGGTATAGTCAGAGGGACAGAGGGAGAAGAAGGAGAGTGAGAGAAAGAATGTGTGTATAAAAATAAATAATGGATGGGGTACGAGGAGGAGGTGGAAATTGTTGGAACTCGGCAATTAATGCTTTGGCACAGACGAGATTGGCCGAATGGTATTTCCCTGTATTGTGGTGTTCTATGACTCTAATGCCTTCACAATCCCTTCAGCTACCTCTTTCTGAACCCTGGGGTGTTCACCTTCTGGTCCAGGAGTCCTATCCACCTTCAGGCCTTTCAGCTTCCAAAACACCTTCTCTCCTTGGTAAAAGCGTGTATCCTCACTTCTGCCCCAGATACTCCTGAATGTGTGGCACTTATGTAATCAATTTAAAGACACAATTATAGTAGGTAACTTCAATCTGCAGGAGGATTGAGAAAGTCAGATTGGTGTGAGATCGCAAGAGAGGGAATGTATTGAATGCTTATGAAATAGCTTTTCAGAGCAGCTGATGTTTGAGCCTACTCGGGGAACTGCTATCTTAGATTGGGTGTCGTGTGGCAACCCAGATCTTATTAGGGAGGTTAATGTAAAGGAACCATTAGAAGGCAGTGATCATAATATGATTGAATTCCTCCTGCAATTTGTGAGGGAGAAGCATAGGTCAGATGCGTAGAATCACAATAGAATAAAGGGAATTGAATTGAATTGAATAATATTTATTGTCATTATACATCGGTACAATGAAACTCTGTTTGGCTTCCCCTCAGGCAATTAAATAAACAGTAGATAAAAACAAGACAGTAATAGAAAAACAATATTAAATAGAGAAGTAACAGAAAGTAAATTACACCAGCACCAGAATGTCACAGTAATGCACAACAATGTGTGCATGTGTGTGTGCTGACAGTTTCAGTCATTGTTCTGTGGGAGTGGTGTGATGGAGGCCACCGCTCTGGGACAGAAGCTGTTCCTCAGTCTGTTTGTTCTGGCTTTTAGTGTCCTGAACCTTTTGCAGGACGGCAGCAGGTCAAGCAGGCGGTGGCCGGGGTGTGTGGTGTCTCTGGTTATGCTGATTGCTTTCCTCCTGAGTCTGCTGGAATAGATGGTGTCCAGTCCTGGGAGCTCCATCCTGACAACCCACTGGGCCGCCTTCACCACGCGATGCAGGTCCCGTCGCTCAGCGGCTGTGGAGCTGGCATACCACACTGTGGCGCTGTTGGTCAGGATGGTTTCAATTGTGCTTCTGCAGAAGTTAAGCGACAGCTTTTGTGGGAGTTTGGCCTGTTTCAGCTTTCTGAGGAAGAAGAGTCTTTGTTGCACCTTTTTAACAAGCAGCGAGGTGTTGGTGGTCCATGTCAGCTGTTTTGACAACGTAACTCCAAGGAACTTTAGGTTTTCCACATTTTCCACTACCTCTCCATGTATATGGGGGGGGGGGGAGTGTATTCTGTCCTTTGATCTCCTGATTTCCTGATGAGAGGCGATTCCCCAGGTGGATTGGAGAAGGATCCTGGTGGGGATGACCAGAGCAGAAATGGCTGATGTTTCTGAGAATGGTTCATAATGTACTGGATATGTCCTGTGGAATTAGTTCTCAAACAGCGGGGCTAGGCTACCGTGGCTGACAAAAGAAGTGAAGGATGGTATGAAAGTCAAGGAAAGTGCACATAAGGTAGCAAAAGTGAGTAGCAAGTTTGATAATTGGGTAGCTTTTAAAGTCCAACAACAGGAAACCAAGAAAAAAGCTCTGTGAAGGGGAAAGGTGAAATATGAGAGCAAACTGGACAATAATATAAACCATGATAAAAAAAACGTGTTTATATTAGACCACTGGAAAATGATGCTCATGAGGTAGAAATGGGGAAGAGTTGGTAGATGAACTTGATGGTACTTTGCATTTGTCTTCTCCGTGGAAGACACTAGCAGTGTGCCAGAGATCCGTGAGTGTCAGGGAGCAGGAGTGAGTGCCATTGCTATTACAAAGGAAAACGTGCTAGGTTCCCAGGTTCTTCAAGTGGATCAGTCACCTGGACCAGATGGACTACATCCCAGAGTCCTGAGAAAGGTTGCTGAAGAGATAACAGATGCATTGCTCATGACCTGTCAAGAATCACTTGATTCAGGCATGGTCCCGGAGGACAGGAAGATTGCAAATATCAATTCACTCTTTGAGAAGGGAGGAAGGCAAAAGAAAGAAAATTATAGTCCAGTTAGCCTCACCTCAGTGGCTGGGAAAGCGTTTGCATCTATTGTAACAGATAAGGTTTTGGGGTACTAGGAGACTAATGATAAAATAAGTCAAAGCCAGCATAGCTTCTGCACAGGGAAATCTTGCCTGGCAAATCTGTTAGAGTTCTTCGAAGAAGTCATAAGCAGAATGGACAAATGAGAGGCAGTGTACATCTTTTACCAGGATTTTCAGAAGGCATCTGATAAGGTGTCACACATGAGACTGCATAACAGGATAAACTTCAGAAGAAATACTGGCATGGATAGAGGAATGGCTGAAAGCCAAGAGGCAGCGAGTGGGAATAAAAAGAGCCTTTCCTAGTTGGCTAGCAGTGACTAGTGGTCTTCAGGGATCAGTAATCGGTCCGCTACTTTTCACATTGTTTGTCAATGATTTGGATAATGGAATTGATGGCTTTGTGGCAAGGTTTGCAGATGATACAAAGATAGGTGGAGGCGTTGGTAGTGCTGAGGAAGCAATGCGATTGCAGCAGGACACAGACAAATTTGTAGAACGGGCAAAGAAAGTGGCAGATGGAATACAATATTGGGAGATGTACGATAATGCATTTTGGCAGAAGGAACAACAGTGAACTATTATCTGATTGGGGAGAAGGTTCAAACAACAGAAGTACAGAAGGAAATATGAGTCCCCAGGCAAGACTCCCAGAAGGTTAATTTACAGGTTGAGTCTGTGGTAAAGGAGGCAAACACAATGCTGGCATTTATTTAAACTGAAGTAGAATATACAAGCAGAAAGGTAATGCTGATACTTAAAACACTACTTAGGCCGCACTTAGGCTACTGGGGACCCATATCTCAGAAAAGGTGTGTTGTCATTGGAGAGAGTACAGAGGATATTCAAGAAGATGATTCCAGGAATGAAGGGGTTAAGATATGAGGAGCGTTTGCCAGCCTTGGGCCTGTACTCCTGCACTGACCTATGTTTAATAAACGCGGGTGGGGTGGGGGTGTTCAATCTCACTGAAACCCACCGAATGTGGAAAGATCTCAATGGGTGGATGAGGAGAGGACTTTTCGTATGGTGGGGGTAGCCATAACAGGGGGCACAGCCTCAAAGCTGAGGAGCGACCTTTTAGAATAATTAAGGAGGATTTTATTTAGTCGGAGAGCAGTGAATCTGTGGAATTCTCTGACACACACGGCGGTGGGGGCCACGTCTGTGGGTAAATTTCAGGCAGAAGCTAATAGTTTGCTGATCAGTCGGGGCATTACATGATATGCCGAGGAAGCAGGTGCATGGGGTGGAGTGAGAACCGGGATCAGCCATGATAGAACGGCGGAGCAGACTCGATGGGGCTGAATGGCCTAATTCTGCTCCTATGTCTTATGGTCTTATACTGCCAGTGTCTTACACAGTGAAGATTGACACAAAACACTTACTACATTCAACCGCTGTTTCTTTGCTCTGTTACTAACTCGCCAGCATCATCTTCCAGCGGTACAATATGAATTCTTGCCTCTCTTTTACTCTTAATATATCTGAAAGGCTTTTGATACTTGATATTATTGGCTCACTTACCTTAATTTTTCACCTTGTCTCCCCTGTGTGTTTTTTTTAGTTGTCTCCTGTTGGGTATGTAAAAGCTTTTCAATCCTCTAACTTCCCACCATTTTCTTGCTTTATTATATGACCCCACTTTTGTTTTTATGAAAAATAGGAGAAAATCTGTGGATGCTGGAAATCCAAGCAACACATAGACAAAATGCTAGAGGAACCTAGGAGGCCAGGCAGCATATATGGGAAATAGTAAACAGTCGACATTTCGAGCCGAGACCCTTCATCAGGTCTGGGGAAAAAAAAGATGAGATGTCAGAGGAAGAAGTGTGGGGGTTGGAGGGGTGGAAGAAGTGGTAGGTGATAGGTGAAACTGGGAGAGGGAGAGTAGCGAAGGAAAAAAACTTCTTAGGATCTAATTTCCTTAACGATTCTCGGAAGATCATTGCTAATACATCCACATCTCTTCAGCCACCTCTTTCAGATCCCTGGGGTGTGCACCATCTGGTCCAGGTGACCTACTTACCTTCAGACCATCTCTGTTTCCCAAGAACCTTCTCCCGAGTAACGTAACTTTACACATTCTGACCACTGACCTCTGCGACCTCCATATTCCTGCCAGTGTCTTCCACAGATATGAGTGATGTACAATACTGAATGGAGAGAGTGGGTCCTTTTTCTCTTTACTTTGGTAACCATACAGTCAAAGTAAGAATTATAAAGCTCAATCATTTCATTGTACATTGTGTACTGTTTGTTATTTCAGCTGTCACGTATTCTGTGATGGAAATGAAGAACCAGCAGAGATGGAAAACACTTTGAAGTCCAGTATTGTTCGAAACTCATAATATTTATTTGTAACTATGCAATACAGTATTATAAATGTAGATAAATCTAACAGGTTAGTAATGATTACATAAAAGTAAGTGTGGAATATATATGTATGAAAAACCAAGCTTCTTTAATTCTAGCAGTAAAAAGATACAGTTTTACAGGAACTTCAGCAATAGCTTGAACCTTGGCCTGTCCAGGAGCCAAGTGGCCTTGGCCCAACATATAACACAGATATGTACAAACAACTGTAAAATGGCCAAACTCACTTTTAGTGAGGTTCACAGTAAGACTGGCCTTGGAAAATCTGTCAAATAGTTTTTCTACAGCTGCAATCTGCTCTTCCCATGTGTCATTCAAGACCAATAAATCACTGATATAAGCCCCTGTGTTTACTAAACCTCTAATCACAGAATTGATCATTCTTTGAAATGTCCCAAATGCTGATTTCTCTTTAGCCCTCTCTGTTAAGGGAACACCCCAGTATTCTTTTAACAAGTCAAACTTTAAAAGGTATTTAGCCTTCCCCACTCTATCAATACAGTCATTCATTCTCTGTCCTTGTTCTTTCCTGTTTCTAATTTCTTCAACCATTTTCCTTTCTTGAAAGTTCTCTCTGTGAAGGTACCATTTCATGGGCTGGGCTGAATTCATAATGACGTGATGCACTGCACCTGTGCTCTATTTCAAAATACCAATTAGTCCTTTCGCTAGTTGTTGCAGTCTAGGGTCCAACTGATGGACCTTATCAGTAATATTTTCCAAAACAATGGAATTCTGACATCTGAGTGAGAATAGATTCAGTGGATAAACATGTTTTTCCACTCCATTATCAGATTCCACGACTCCATTTTGTTCCATAACAATTCTCCCAGCTGCAATTCTAGCAAACAAGTGTTTTATTTTGATTCGACCATTTTGTAAACTTTCCTTTGCAAGGACACAAAGCTTACTAAATTTTCCCAGAATTTTAAAACAAACTTAAACACACTGACACATTTTTCTCAATCAGACCATAGTTCTCTGAGTAGGGTCAAACGTCCTTTTGGCCTGTAACTGAATACAGGTTTCAACAAACTACCCTCCAAAGCCTTCTGAATCGAATCTCCAACAATAAATAAGAGGAGGGGAACCCCTTCATCCCAATTTTTCCCATTTCTCACACAATGTGTTTTAATCATGGTCTTAAGAGTTGAGTGGAGCCGTTCCAAGGCTCCCTTGGACTCTTACATCTGTAGATGACACCATGTGCTTAGCTTCTAATTCTGTAGCTATCCCCTGGAATGCTCTCAAAGTAAACCTACAACCCTTTTTAAATCAAATCGAATTTCTTTGGGCAGACCTACCAGTGGGAAAAACTTACTGAATGCTGTTACCACAGTCTTGGCCAGGGTGTTTTCAAAATACACTACTTCAGGGGACCTCGACACAGCAGACATAATTGTTAACACATACTGATGACCAGCTGCAGTCTTTTGCAATGGGCCTACACAATCCACTATGACCCCAGGAAAAAGATTCACTAAAAGCAGATACCGGTTTAAGTAGTGTTACCTGAATAACCTGATTAGATTTCCCCTCCACATGACAGGTATGGCAAATCCTGTAAAAATTCACAACATCCTTCCTTGAACTAGGCCAGTAAAATTCCTTCATAATCCTGTTCACTGTCTTTCTCACTCCATGAGGCCCACCGAAAGGCACACTGTAAGCCATGTTTAAAATTTCAGCCCTGTAAATTTTCAGAACCATCACGTGACTTGCAGGCACAGTGGCTGGTCTCCACCTCCTCATCAACACCCCATCTTTATGGTAATATCCCATTGACTGTCTCTGAACCTCTTCTCCTATGAGAGCTATCTCCTTTAAAGCCACCATTCCAGAATCTCCCTTCTGATCTCTGTAAATACCTTCCTCAATAAAGACAAGTCTTTCCCATACACCTTACTCTCAAAGTCCTGCCGAAATCTGGAAGGTAGAAAAGTCTGTGATACATCATTATAATTTAAACCTCTGGTTTTCCTACCGTAGGCCTCAACAGCAGCTCTGCTCATCAGCTGAATTGCTGAAACACTCTTATCGTGGAGAGCTGTCAACATGTCTCCATTGCTTACTAAACTCAGCACCATCATCAGGCTTATGGGAACCATGTATACATTATGGAAGAGACCAAACAATCCGTTCATCAAATTTCTCCGACTTATCTCCATAATATTACACTGAATTAGCTTGCAGGTGCTGAAGTGTCCAAACAAAATTCCACAGAGTAGCACATCCTTGCTCGGCAGGCCTTTGTCCCGCAAGCAGGGTCAAAGGTCGCGCAACCAATCCAAACTTTTCCAGCACTTTATCCAAAAGTCCAGGAACAGCACTTTTCCCATTATTTTCAGCAACACTGACCTCACCAGAACCCACTTCTTCACCAGCCTTTAAACCACGGTCTAATACAAGTAACTGAGAATCCTCACATTCCACCAGTACCAAGGTTAACCCCTTATTCACTGAACCAAGATCATCTGACACACAAAACCTGCATTCCTTTTCAACCAAGTCAGGCACCTCAGATTTTAACTGAGCTTTAACATAAGGTTCAGAACCCTGTGAATTCACAGGTACTTCCACAACCTGAACACATTAAATCGGGACAGCTGCCTCTTCTGGGCTGTCATCATTTGTCCCAGTTTCAAATTCAAGGTCACCCCGAACCTCCCAGCTATTCTCTGGCAAATTCTTTTTGGGAGTAAACTCAACCTCGTGGGTTAAAACTTCTTTGTCTGCTTTCTTATCAAACCCCTGCAGGGTAGCGGCATCCTCTGCATCAGGGTATGCCCTTACATCATCAAGAACACAACTTTTCAATTCATCACACAAAACAAGCCCTTCCGAGCTGTAAAAATCATCAGGGTCCAACACTAAACCTCTTTGCTGCAACTTCCCTATCTTTTCCAGCTTGAACCGCTTCTGCTTGTCGTCTGCCACCTGATCTTCACATTGCCATATCTCCATCTCGGCTGTCTCTGTCTTTCTGCCTCTTCTCTCTGTTTTCCTACCCTTCTCTCTGTCTTGCTGCCTCTTGTCTACATCTTGCTGCCTTTCTAGCCTCTCTCAAGCCGTTTTAATTTCAATTCATGCTCCATTCTTAATTTTTCCAACAGAAGCTGAAGCTCATCCTCAATACTAACATCCATTTCTGCTGCATTTCCACACAACCAAATCAAACGGGATTTTCCCCAATCAATTCAAACAAGCCTCCCAACCAATTTTGTTCATAACACTGATGCAGGCCCCAATTTTGTAAGAGGTCCAGGGTTCATATCCCGGACGAGCCCCAATTTTGTATACGTAGCCCGTGACGGGAAGAAAGAACCAGCAGAGATGGAAAACACTTTGAAGTCCAGTATTGCTATAAACTAATAATATTTATTAGTAACTACGCAATACAATAATATAAATGTAGATAAATCAAACAGGTTAGTAATGATTACATAAAAGTAAGTGTGGAATATATATGTATAAAAAACCAAGCTTCTTCAAGTCTAGGGGTAAAAAGATACAGTCTTACGATGATAAGTAAAGTTCAGTTCAGTTCAGTTCGTGGTATTGAGTTGAGTAGTGATGGAGAGAGAGGGAGACAGAGATTTGAGTCTTCAGGTGAGCTGATGCCGTTGATCTTCTCGTTGTCCTTTGAAATCCTTTAAAAGTCACCGACTGTGACTATAACAAAGGGGACCGGTTTTCTGTGGTGGAGCTATCCCTCAGGCAAGGGTGGACACATGGACAACTCCCCACGAGTCAACCCTTTTCCTCTTTCCACTGCAAGAGCGATGGATCGATCCTCCAAAACCCAGTTTACCTGCGGGCACAACAATGCTCATTCAGTGTCCAAACATGTGTCTGAGGTCTATCATCTGACCTATTTTATCTTCCCGTGCTGAGCGTCAACTATCATTCAAATAACTCTTCCATTCTCTCCCTGTGAAAGAAATCCAAGCAGGCAAAAATCCTTGAAGAAAGTGTCAACAACCTGCCAAAAATATGACATCAAGTGTCCATTAAATAATACCGCCTTCGGTTACAATTGCAACTTACGAGCTGCTCGGTGCTTTCTCCAACTCAGCAGAATGCCTAAAGTTAACGAGTTCTCTCTTGTGCCTTAAAGTGACAGTCCCACAGTTAGTTTTTGTCTCTCTCTCTTTCAAAACAAGCTATCGATGTTAAATATCTCTCTCTCTCTCTCTTTTCAAAAGCACAGTTAATAGGGGTAATCGAGCACAGTTCATAGGGGTAATTCAGGACCCCGTCACACAGGGTACTGATTTGTAACAGGGGACACATCATGCAGCATCCACTCAAACGAGATTTCTGAAGTTGGGCCGGGCTGGGGGACTATCACCCCCTATATTACGCTGCCAGCCGAAGCGCGAGTTAGATAAGGTTAGATGACTGAGTGAATCGCTTCCCACATTCACAGCAGGTGAACAACCTCTCCCCAGTGTGAACTCAATGATGCACATTTGGTTGATATGGCTGACAGAATCTCTTCCCAGAGTCTGAGCAGGTGATCAGCCTCTACCCATTGTGAACTTGCTGGTGTCTCTGCAGTTGAGATGACCAAGTGAATCCCTTCCCACAGTCTGAGCAGGTGAATGGCCTCTCCCCAGTGTGAACACGCTGATGTAATTTCAGATGAGATGACTGTGTGAATCCTTTCCCACACTCTGAGCAGTTGAATGGCCTCTCCCCAGTGTGAACACGCTGATGTAACTTCAGATGAGATGACTGTGTGAATCCTTTCCCACACTCTGAGCAGTTGAATGGCCTCTCCCCAGTGTGAACACGCTGATGTCTCTGTAGGTGGAATGAGCAAGTGAATCCCTTCCCACAGTCTGAGCAGGTGAACGGCCTCTCCCCAGTGTGAACTCGCTGATGTACCTTCAGTTCAGATGACTGAGTGAATCCCTCCCCACACACAGAGCAGGTGAACGGCCTCTCCCCAGTGTGAACTCTCTGATGTACCATCAGATGAGATGACTGTGTGAATCCCTCCCCACACACAGAGCAGGTGAACGGCCTCTCCCCAGTGTGAACTCTCTGATGTACCATCAGATGAGATGACTGTGTGAATCCCTTCCCACAGTCTGAGCAGGTGAATGGCCTCTCCCCAGTGTGAACTCGCTGATGTTCTTTCAGTTGAGATGACCGAGTGAATCCCTTCCCACAGTCTGAACAGGTGAATGGCCTCTCCCCAGTGTGAACTCGCTGATGTACTTTCAGTTGAGATGACTGAGTGAATCCCTTCCCACAGTCTGAACAGGTGAATGGCCTCTCCCCAGTGTGAACTCGCTGATGTACTTTCAGTTGAGATGACCGAGTGAATCCCTTCCCGCAGTCTGAACAGGTGAATGGCCACTCCCCAGTGTGAACTGACATGTGTACCAGTAGGCTGGATGACTGAGTGAATCCCTTCCCACAGTCTGAACAGGTGAACGGCTTCTCCCCAGTGTGAACTGACATGTGTACCAGTAGGCTGGATGACCGAGGGAATCCCTTCCCGCAGTCTGAACAGGTGAACGGCCTCTCCCCAGTGTGAACTCTCTGATGTACCTTCAGTTGAGATGAGCATGTGAATCCCTTCCCACAGACTGAGCAAGTGAACGGCCTCTCTCCAGTGTGAACTCTCTGATGTACCTTCAGTTGAGATGAGCAAGTGAATCCCTTCCCAAAATCTGAACAGGTGAATGGCCTCTCCCCAGTGTGAACTCGCTGATGTACTTTCAGTTGGGATGATGTAGTGAATCCCTTCCCACAGTCTGAGCAGGTGAACGGCCTCTCTCCAGTGTGAACTCGCTGATGCACCTTCAGTTGAGATGAGCAAGTGAATCCTTTCCCACAGACTGAGCAGGTGAACGGCCTCTCCTCAGTGTGAACTGACTTGTGTATTAGCAGTTCGGATGACACAGTGAATCCCCTTCCACATTCTGAGCAGGTGAACGGCCTCTCCCCAGTGTGAACTGACTTGTGTACCAGCAGTTGGGATGACCGAGTGAATCCCCTTCCACATTCTGAGCAGGTGAACGGCCTCTCCCCAGTGTGAACTCGCTGATGTACTTTGAGTTCAGATGATGTAGTGAATCCCTTCCCACAGACTGAGCAGGTGAACGGCCTCTCCCCAGTGTGAAGTCGTTGATGTAACTTCAGTTTAGATGACCGAGTGAATCCCTTCCCACAGTCTGAGCAGGTGAATGGCCTCTCCCCAGTGTGAACTCTCTGATGCATCTTCAGATGAGATGACTGAGTGAATCCGTTCCCACAGTCTGAGCAGGTGAACGGCCTCTCCCCAGTGTGAACTCGCTGATGTACTTTCAGTTGGGATGATGTAGTGAATCCCTTCCCACAGTCTGAGCAGGTGAACGGCCTCTCTCCAGTGTGAACTCGCTGATGTACCTTCAGTTTAGATGAGCAAGTGAATCCCTTCCCACAATCTGAGCAGGTGAATGGCCTCTCCCCAGTGTGAACTCGCTGATGTACCTTCAGTTGAGATGAGCAAGTGAATCCTTTCCCACAGACTGAGCAGGTGAATGGCCTCTCCTCAGTGTGAACTGACTTGTGTATTAGCAGTTCGGATGACACAGTGAATCCCCTTCCACATTCTGAGCAGGTGAACGGCCTCTCCCCAGTGTGAACTCTCTGATGCACCTTCAGTTGAGATGAGCATGTGAATCCCTTCCCACAGACTGAGCAGGTGAACGGCCTCTCCCCAGTGTGAACTCGCTGATGTACCTTCAGTTTAGATGAGCAAGTGAATCCCTTCCCACAATCTGAGCAGGTGAATGGCCTCTCCCCAGTGTGAACTCGCTGATGCACCTTCAGTTGAGATGAGCAAGTGAATCCCTTCCCACAGACTGAGCAGGTGAATGGTCTCTCTCCAGAGTGAACTGACTGGTGTGTCAGCAGATCGGTTGACCAAGTGAATCCCTTCCCACAGTCTGAGCAGATGAATGGCCTCTCCCCAGTGTGAACTCGCTGATGTACCTTCAGTTTAGATGAGCAAGTGAATCCCTTCCCGCAGTCTGAGCAGGTGAACGGTCTCTCTCCAGTGTGAACTCGCTGGTGTGTCAGCAGATGGTATGATTGAGTGAATCCTTTCCCACATTCCGAGCAGATGAATGGCCTCTCTCCAGTGTGAACTCGCTGATGTACCTTCAATTTAGATGAGCGAGTGAATCCCTTCCCGCAGTCCGAGCAGGTGAACGGCTGCTCCCCGGTGTGAACTCGCTGGTGAGACATTAGGTCAGATGATCGAGTGAATTCTTCCCAACAAGTTCAGCAGACAACCAGCCCCTGCCCAGGGTGAACTGACTGGTGTGTCCACAGATGGAAAGACCGACTCAATCCCTTCTCACACACAGAACAGGTGAATGGCCTTGTCCCAGTGTGAACTTGATGACGTACCTTCAGTTGAGATGACCGATTGAATTCATTCCCACTGTATGATCAGATGAATGGATTCCCCCCTGTGTAAAATGACGGGTATGCCAATCGGTCTGATGATCGAGAGAATCACTCCCCATCATCTGAGCAGGAGGGATGATTGAGTGAATGCCTTGTTTCACTTCTTCCACTGTATGGTGCAACTGTAACGAAAACCATTTTCCCCCGGGATCAATAAAGTATGACTATGACTATTAAATATCTGGACAGAGACAGCAAAACTGGTGTGTTCTGTTCGAGATTCCAGTAGACAAATTCCTTGTCATTTTTAACCTGTAAAAAGATTTACAAAATCCATCAATCAGTGTTGGAAAACCTTTCAGATGAGGTCACTTGAGTTGTTAAAGTGTATTCTCGCATCACACTATTACAGTGAAGTTCAACCCAAGTTGGAGAGAGAAATCATCTTCTAACTGGGCACAGAGCTGGGATCTGGAATGACCATCAAATTCTCTGATGCTCTTCCTGTCTCTATAAGAATGGGGCATTTCTGCCATCTCCAATCTGTGACCTGACTCAGTTTGACTCTCTCTATTGGTATTATTCCCTGTTCCCACTGAGCTGCATGGGTTCCTGGCCCCACAGTAACTGAAACACTCTCACACAAATAGCCGGCAGTGCATTCCACGCACCTACCACTCTCTGTGTAAAAAACTTACCCCTGACTTCCCCTCAGTATCTATTTCCAAGCACCTTAAAATTATGCCCCCTCGTGTTAGCCATTTCAGCCCTGGGAAAAAACCTCTGGCTGGCCACATGATCAATGCCCCTCATCATCTTATACATCTAAAAAAGTCTCTAAACATAAACAAGGAAAGTACACATTGCTTTGAGGATTTGTAAGAAGTATACAAAATTATGAGGGTATAAACAGGGTAAATGCAAGCAGTTTTTCCCACTGAGGTTGGGTGGGATGACAACCAGAGGTCATGGGTAAGTGGGGAAGGTGAAAATTAAACAGAAACATTTGGAAAAGCTCTTTACTGAAATGGTCGTGAGAGTGTCAGCACAAGTGGTGAATATGAGCTCGTTTTCACCATGTAAAAGTTGTCTGGATGGCAGCCTGGATGGTGGGGGTATGGAGGGCGATGGTCCCAGTGCAGGTAGTTGCAGATTAAATGTTTTTTTCGGCATTGACTAGATGGGCCAAATAGCCTGTTTCTGTGCTGAACTTCTCCATGTTTCTATGACAGAGCAGCTGGACAAACTGGTCTGGAAGGGAAAAGGTAGGAGTGACAACGGAGCAGCGATGGCTGGAGTTTCTGGGAGCAATTCGGGAGCTGGGTGATCGATACATCCCAAAGAAGTGGAAGCATTGGAAAGGCAGGAGGACACAACTGTGGATGAAATGAGAAGCCAAAACCAACATAAAAAGCAAAGAGAGGGCAAACAAAAGAGCAAAATCTATTGGGAAGCTTTTAGAAAGCAACAGAAGATGACTAAAAAAGATGTCAGATGAGCTCAGGGGGTGGAATTATGATATTGTAGTCACTAGTGAGTCTTTGTAGCACCCAACAGTCTGAGGCATTCAGAGGAACAAAATAACCGGGGCCTCAATATCTCTTGAAAACCAAGGTTCCCTGCATCAGTTACCTTTCAACTTTTATTTTGATAGGCACGTACAAACTCTACACCCTCAAAACTTTACTTCTGAAGAACTCCCACTTACCAAGTACTCCTTTGCCAGAAAACAGCCTGTCCCAAACCACACTTGTCAGATCCTTTCTGATACCATCAAAATTGACCTTTCTCCAATTTAGAATCTCAACCCGTAGTGCAGACCTCCCTTTTGCCATATTTACTTTGAATCTCATGGCATTATGATCACTAATTTTGGTCATCAGCCCTGGATCATTTCCTAATAGCTCATTGCACACTTCTATGTCGGGAATTCTCCGAACTGATTAAGGGCACATTTGGCAACCTCTACCCCCTCGACATCTTTTATAGTATGGGAGTCCCAGTCAATATATGGGAAGTTAAAATCACACCTTTGTTTCTTGGCATGGTCTGCAATCTCTCTACAAATTTGTTCCTCTAAATCCCTCAGACTGTTGGGTGCAACCAAGTCCCAATAATGGCTACAATATCATAATTCCCTGTCCTGAGCTCATCTGGCTTTCCTACGATGCTTCTTGCATTGTGATATACACAGCTCAGCACATTCATCGCTCCATGCTCAACCATTTGATTGCTGACTCTGTCTGAGGTCTGAACAACATCTGACTGGTGTCAAGAAAACAAACCCTCGCTCATTGTCACAAAAACAAAGGAGCTGATTGTGGATGACAGGAGGAACGGAGACAGGCTAACCCCTGTTGACATCAATGGATCTGGGGTTGAGAGGGTGAACAGCTTTAAGTTCCTCGGCATAAACATTACCGAGGATCTCACATGGTCTGTACATACTGGCTGTGTAGTGAAAAAAACACAGTAGCACCTCTTTCACCTCAGATGGTTGAAGAAGTTTGGGACGGGGCCCCAAATCCTAAGAACTTTCTACAGGCACACAACTGAGAGCATCCTGACTGGCTGCATCACTGCTGGGTATGGGAACTGTACTTCCCTTAATCGCAGGATCCTGCAGAGAGTGGTGCGGACAGCCCAGGGCATCTGGAGATGTGAACTTCCCACTATTCAGGACATTTACAGAGACAGGTGTGTAAAAAGGGCCCAAAGGATATTGGGGACCCAAATCACCACAACCACAAACTGTTCCTGCTGCTACCATCCAGGAAACGGTACCACAGCAAAAGGACCAACAGGCTCCGGGACATCATCTTCCACCAGGCCATCAGACTGATTAATTCATGCTGATACAATTGCATTTCTATGTTATACTGACTGTCCTATGTACAAACTGTTTATTATAAATTACTATAAATTACACATTGCACATTTAGATGGAGACATAACGTGAAGATTTCTACTCCTCATGTATATGAAGGATGTATGTAATAAAGTCAATTCAATTCAATTCACCCTCCCCACTATCTGTTCTGTCAGTCTGGCTCCCATTCCCCCTACAACTTATTTTAACCACATCACCCTCTCCCCACACTAGCACTAGCGAGCCTCACCACTGGGATATTAGTCCCCTCTTGTTCTGTTCCCCTCACTAACGAATCCCCTCTCACCCCTTTGACTTTCCTCTGTCAGTAATCCCCCCAACAGTTTCTAAAGTGGACCCACCTGTTGTTGTGTGGGACGGACACAAGATTACTCTGCGATGGCCATTTAACCTCATTCCCCTTCCTGACTCTCACCCAGTTTCCTGTGTCCTACACCTAGGGTGTAACTCACCTCTATTCATGTTATATCTATCACCCCCTCCAACTCCTGGATGATCTGGAAATCATCCATTTCAAGATCCAACTCCTTAAAGTGCGGGGTTACAAGCTGCAGCTGGATGCACATCTTATAGGTGAGGGCATCAGGGACACTGGAGGTCTCCTCACCCTCCCACCAATTTCCCCTCTAATTTGTAATGACGAGTGTGCACATAAAGCTTGTACCGTGCATTTTTTTTACACAGTGGCAACATCTGCATCATGAATTTTCTATAGAGAGGTATTTATTTCAACAGCTAGCAAATCACTGTCAGTAAGAACTTTGATCTCCTCTGGCTTCGAACAAGTTCATCTGCACTCTCACACAACCTATGTAGCAGGCCTGTAACGGGTAATGAAGGATTTTCTCACCAGAGCTTTTGCACATTGTCCATATGTTATTTGCTTGCTAAATTACGCTTTAAAAACTCAGATTCTCAAATATCACTCCACTTCTTCCCACTTGTAAATTCTCCAGTAACTTTTGCATCACCACAATACACACAGGTAACACCAGTTTCTGTATTGTACATGAACATTTCCCCTGAACCCTCTCCCGGGTGACTGACAGTGGTGAACTCAGTGATGGCAATGCCAATGAATATGAAGGGAAGGGCAGTAGTCTGTCTCATTGGAGTCTGGCACATTTGTGATGTGAAAGCTACTTGTTGCCCAGGGCAAAGGTGTTTGATATCATTATGTACCCAGAGAGAATAGGTCAAAACATGTCCCTGTCATTTGGAAACCTGATCCTTTGATCACTCTTTTCGGTATTTCTCGAGACTCTGACAAACATTTGATCCTGGCTAAATGACGAACATTGTCTTTTGTCTCTCTTTTAGCAACACGTGCAGTCCTCCTTAAGTGGAGAGATGTACTTCCCCCTACCCATGTTCAATGGCTCAGGGGTATTACGTCTTGTTCAGATCTTGAAAAGATTTACTATTCGCTTTTCAATTCAGACATAAAGTTCCATAAGGTGTGGGGACCTTTTCTTGAATATTTTCATAATTCTCACCTGGATTGACAAGTGTATTTTTTTTCTTCCCTTGATAGTCAGATCCTGCATTTCCAGCTTTCTTTGATTCTTTGACTAGGTAGTAGGCTGCTTTATTTAATCATTCATTTCTCTTTTTTTACTACAATATATAGTTCTGGGGTGATAGAAGTTTATCTCAAATGTCCTTTTAAACATTTATACTTATAATATAATGGTTGGCTTGGAGTTGGATCGTGGGTGGGTTGGGAGCTTTCCTTTCTAATTTTTTATTTTCAATATCAAGATATGTATTATTGTTATTTTTGTCTGTATTGCAATGATGCTTCTATTTACACTATTGATTTTTTTTTCTTCTACGCTGTAGTTTGTAGAAAATTTTTAAAAATAAAAAATAAGACCTCACGGGTAGAAAGGTCGACAACAAGAGGATGTAAAACAAGCAACACACACACAAAATGCTGGAGGAACTCAGCAGGCCAGGCAGCATCTATGGAAAAGAGTACTAATGCTGAGTTCCTCCAGCAATTTGTGTGTGTTGCTTGGATTTCCAGCATCTGCAGATTTTCTCTTGTTTGTGACTGGAGGCAGAACAAAGGTGATTTTCTCAACAGCTGATGTAAAAGATTTTGTTCCCTTTCTCCGAGTTCCCGATCCTTGCATTTAGACAGCTGGAGCTCAGCTCTGTCTGAGAGATCCATCGGTTCCCATTCCCTCATCAGCCGGAAGCTCCCCGGGGCCCGTGTACGGATGGTGGGGCTGAGAGAGAGGGAAGAGAGCAGGACTGTCCCGGGATTGCGGGTCACGGAGTCCGGAGTCACAGCAACTACCCGAGATTCTCGCTTACCTGCAGCCGATCCCGCAGCCGTGATGCCGAGGCCTTTGTGTACTGCGCGCATGCGTGATATTCGCCGGCGTCATCAACCCTGACGCCTGCGCATATGATCGATGATTCCGCGCCGGCGAAATTTGTAACGCAGGGCCTTATGGGTAATCCCGGTGCCATTAATAGTTTCTGCAAGCACTAGTTCCATGTCCACCTCAGTTTTTTTGTGTATATAGAATACTCAGCAACTGTTCTAACGCAGAAAGCGGCTCCCATAAACAATATACTCAATATCGACGTGTATCTAATGCCAAAGTACAATCTATTACAAATGTAGATATGAAATACAAGAGGTTCTGCTGTTACTGGAAATACAGAGACGCACACACACAAAATGCTGGAGCAACTCTGCAGTCCAGGCAGCAACTAAGCAGAGGAGTCTAGACATTCTGAAGGAGCTCGGCCTAATCGTTGTCTATTTATTCCTCTCCACATTTGCTGTCTGTTCTGTTGATTTCCAGCAGTAATTTGCAGAATTTAACCACATTTTTTTCGGTCAACTGGCTTCCAAATGTTTCTGATCTTTCATTTGTAGCCACATCCTGCCGGTCCGATTCACTTCCTCGTCGTCCTTGTAAATAATAGGCCCCATTTCTTTTTGGAGCCCCAAAGCCCTGACTCAGGATGCC
This sequence comes from Mobula hypostoma, assembly GCF_963921235.1. Taxonomy (NCBI): domain Eukaryota; kingdom Metazoa; phylum Chordata; class Chondrichthyes; order Myliobatiformes; family Myliobatidae; genus Mobula; species Mobula hypostoma. The sequence continues at coordinate 112,878 of NW_026948194.1, read as the reverse complement.
AACTCTAGTTTCTGACTCTGCTCCATCGAACATTCACTCGCTAGTCTGCTGTCAGACTTCAGAGGCGCATTGCAACAACCCAGCTGTCTTTGTAATTACTGAAAATGACACAAAATGTTGAAAAGAGCAGCGGAGAAGGAATTTAACCCCCTTAGTCCAGAGTCCTGGGGAATGTCCAAGCCACAGTGAGCTCATCATCTGATTCAAACTGGAGAAAATCATGCAGGGAATTCATACAGGTGCATAAAATGATGAGAGGCATTGGTCGTGGAATAGCCAGAGGCTTTTTCCCAGGACTGAAATGGCTAACACTAGATGGCGTAGTGTTAAGGTGTTTGGAAGTAGTTGCAAGACAGATGTCAGAGGGAGTGCGTTTCCATAAAGAGCGGTGGGTGTGTGGAATGCACTGCCGGTGATGGTGGTGGAGGCGGATGCAATTGAGTCTTTAAAGAGAATAGATAGGTACGTGGAGCTTAGAAAAATAGAGGGCTATGTGCGACGGTAATTCTAGGCTGTTTCGAGAGTAGGTTACGTGGTCGGCACAACACTGTGGGCCGAACAGCCTGTTCTGTGCTATTGATTTCTATGATTCTATGAAATTCAAGGGAAGTCTGCTATCCCACGGAGTGGTGACTAGCTGCAACCTGTCATCACAGGGAGAGTGAGAGGGGAACGGCAGGGATGGATTTTAAAATACTGATATGGAACAGAAACATAGGCAGGGACCAGATGGGCCGAGTGGCCTCTCTAGTGTACATTGTGAGTGTGGTAAAGACAGTAAGTACCTGAGACACGGGATTTGATACAGAACCGATTTATCTTTCACAGATCCGCAACATTAAACATCAGTCGACTTTCAGGCTATTTATCAGCAGAACAGACTCCTCCAATGCTCAGTGACCAGGGTTCAGTCCTGGGTGCGATGAGCAGCCACAAGAACTGCAGGTTCTGACAGTAACAGTCCCTCATGAACCTGCAGCTGCCTGCAGTCACCGTGATGGTTAAACATTTAACACAGAGCGGATTTGAACTTCCTCCCTGATGTGAAGTTGCTGGTGTTGCAGCAGCTGGGATGATTGAGTAAAACTCTTTACTCACTCCGGACAGAAATGTGGCCTCTATTTATTGTGAACTCACCGGAGCATCACAAGGTGGGTTAACTGAATGAGTCTCTTCGCACACACGGAGCAGGTGACCGGCCGCTTCCCAGTGAGAAGCTGTTGGTGTATCTGGGATGTCCCACTGAATCCCTTCCAAAATGAGAGCCAGTGAATGACGTCACACTGCTATAACGTCATGGCAATGTATCCAATCAGATCACGGACATGGACACGTGACCGGGCTCTCCTTGTAGCGAGTGGGGCGCTGTCTTCTCCAGCATCTCCGTCTTCACATTCAAGGATCGGCGGCATTCAAGCGCTGGTGAACTGACAAATACAGCGGGACTAACGTGCTGTTGTGTTTGAGTTTCCCATACACAAATCCTTTGCCTTTTCTACCTGTTAAAAGTTTACAAAGCACGTCAGTGGGTGAAAGACAACATTTTAACTCAGGTAATTTCAGTCTCTATGGTGCCTTATGCTTCGTACCCCGTAACTGGGTTGCCAAACCAGCAGAAATGGATCACTCAATTGGAGTCTGGATTACTGGAACTAAAAAAGTTTTATTAAGGAAATAAGCAACACAGTACTCTAATCAAAAGGATAATAAATGCAACAGTTCAGCAATGATAAACACACACATGTACACAGAACTAGGATAATAGGATCAATCAAGCTCTATCGTCGTCTAGGGGTAAATGACCAGTTTCAAAGTGACGAAAAGTTCAGTTCAATTGAGTTCAGTTCAGTTCACAGTAATCACTGCCGTGCCGGTGGACAGGGGGGCGGGGGAAGGAGAGAGAGAGCGAAAGCGAATGAATATTCAAAACGGTTTCCACAGAGACCTTCGATATTCCTCGCAGTCAGCTTTCGGGTGAGCCCTTTGTTATGTCTTCTGAGGTCACCGACTGTGACCCCTCCGTTTCAGATACGATCGTTCCTCTGCAGTGAACCTGGCACCCAGGCAAGGGCGGACACACAGCAGGTTCCCGCCGATCGTACCTTTCCACCCTGTGCGTCTATGGCTTGGTCCCGCGACCAGCCCTCCAAAAGACTCACACCGACTTGCAGGAGGCGCACCGCTTCCAGGGTCTCGTTACCTCGTGGTGTCGTGTGTGTCTTGCCTTAGCGAACCTGTCCCTTTTTATCCCCCTGCTGGGGTATCGCCTGTCCATCACACTTCAAACAGTTCAGGGTTCAAACGGAGCCGATCTTGACAAATACCCAGACCGGTGTCTCCTTCCGTTAAACTCTCTCGTCTCTTCATTAACATTTCCAAATGCTGCTCCATTGTCTTATTTATCTCTCTTTCTCCTGAAGACAGGTGGCAGATCAACTGTTGATCCCACTGGTGTCAGCACAGGGCAGTTAACATCTTAATCTATGTGTACTTTTTGTAACCCTCTTTCGTCACACTTCTGATAAAAACACTGTCACAGCTCAAAACAATTTGGAGGAACAAGACTTCTTCTAACTGTCTACAGTTCCGGCATCAGGCACAATATCAAACTCTCTGCTTCCCTCTCGGTATCAAAATGGATCATTCCTCCCCTTCATCAGTCTGTGACTTGGCTCAGTTTGTCTGTCTCCTTCGCATTCGGAGCATGCGCCACACACCCACTGAGATCACATTTTATTTACACGGCTGCGACTGGAGACTTTCCGATTATTATCTCCCTCCTGGTGGTAAACTCAGAGTCAGCAATGGTATTGACCTTCAGGAGTAGGTGATTAGGCTTTCTTGTTGGAAATCGATAACCTGCCGGTAGTGTGTGGTTGGTTGAGTGGGTAGTTTTCAGACCAGAAGGAGGTAGCGTTTGGAGTATCCCAGAGATCAGTCCCTGACCACAGTTGTTCACAGTTTAATGGCTTGGCGGAGGGAGCAAGATGTGAGATGTCCCAGTCTGCTGGTGACACAGAAACAGAGGAGTTGGGGGAGGGAGGCTGTTCACATGCAATTTCGTAACTTTGCAATCAGTACACTGTTCACTGTGGGGCTGCAGTGGCGGGTTCCATTGCTGGGATCAGTGCACAGTCACTGTGGGCTATGAGGACTTTGTGAATAAAACGCCATTCTCCAACTTAGAATCTCAAGCCGGGGAGCAAACCTATCGTTTGTATATTTAAGTTGTATTTATGGCATTGAGATAACCAGATACTATAGCCCTCCAGAACCTCTCTATCCAGTCCTTTCAACATTCGACTTCACTCGTCATCCGATGCATTGACATAGAACTTGCTAATACAAAAGTAAAATTTTCTCACTTACAACCCTCTGGCTTCTAAGCAAACAACGTGATAACAGTACATTTGGAAAGTGGTGAAATCATCGGACAACGTCAGCATGGATTTGTGAAAGGAAAATCATGTCTGACGAATCTCATAGAATTTTTTGAAAATGTAACTAGTAGAGTGGATAGGGGAGAAACAGTGATGTGGTATATTTGGATTTTCTTTTTTTTAATTTTTAATTTTTATTTGGATAAGGAATTCACAAGTATCATGTACTTTTCCACACTTATATCCTTTTCCATTTTTTATATGTATAAAACTATAATTATTTATACATTCTTAAGTACACATTGAGATGATATAAAAGGAAATTAGACACTTAAATAGATAATTATGTACAGTAGTAATTCTAATCTATTGGGCTAAGTAATGGTATTAGTTGTTAAGAAACATAGTAACAATAGTTTCCATAAATCCCTTCTGGACCATTTCTTCTGGTCCAAAATGTTGTATGTAAGCCTATGTAACAACCATTGTAGGTGTTTATATCCTAACTTGTTCATGCTTGTTCCTGCCCCCAGACATAATTATCCAATCCCTATGTACTTATTTACTTAATTTTTATCATTTTTTATACCTTTCCAAAATAAAAACAAAAACAAAAACAGTAAACATTTAGACTAGGGGTGCTCACGTTAGCAATATTACTATATTGATGAGAAGAGCAGTATAAATCATTAGGAGAGTCATCTAAAGTCTGCTCACATTGGGGTTATATATTCAATCCATTTATTCCAGATTTGATAAAAATTTTCTTTTTGAATTCTCAGGGAGTAGGTCAACTTTTCCATTTTAAATATTTCCAAGATAATTTCATGCCAATCTTCTAATGTAGGTGGTATTGGATTTAGCCTCTTTCTAGTGATTGATTTCCTACTTGCCGCTAAGAGGGCCTGCAGCAACTTTATATCTTCCTTCTGTTCAAGAAACAATACATGCCCCAAATACAGCGTCTCAAAGTTCAGAGGTATCTGGGTCTTAAGTACCTTAACTAATGTTCTGTGAATACTTTCCCAATATATACTTAATTTAGGGAAATCCCAGAAAATATGAAAATGATTTGCCTCCTTGGATCCGCAACTTCTCCAACACGTCACGTTTGTATCTCCATATTTTTCCTGATATGGGGTCTTGAATTATCTTATAATATTTTTCCAACTATGTTCTCTCCAAGTCAAAGAATTAGTCGAGGACCACTGAAAGCTGCATATTTTCCCCCAAGCCTCCTCTGAAAGTACTAACCCCGCTTCTTTCTCCCACTTCTCTTTAATATACAATGTGTTTACATTTTTAGCATGGGAGAGTGCATTATATAATCGAGAAACTGATTACTAGGTATTGAACTGCAAGCCGAATTCAGGATCTTGAAAAATTCTAATTCTACTGTTGATAGGTCTGTATATCTACAACTCTGGTTAACATAGTTTCGTACTTGAAGGTACCTAAAAAAGTCATTGTGTTCTAGGCCATGTTTGGTATATTTGGATTTTCAAAAGGCTTTTGACAAGGTCCCACACAGGAGATTAGCGTGCAAACTTAAAGCACATGATACTGGGGGTATGGTATTGATGTGGATTGAGAATTGGTTGGCAGACAGGAAGCAAGGAGTGGGAATAAACGGGACCTTTTCAGAATGGCAGGCAGTGACTAGTGGGGTACCGCAAGGCTCAGTGCTGGGACCCCAGTTGTTTACAATATATATTAATGACTTAGACGAGGGAATTAAATGCAGCATCTCCAAGATTGTGGATGACGCGAAGCTGGGCGGCAGTGTTAGCTGTGAGGAGGATGCTAAGAGGATGCAGGTTGACTTGGATAGGTTAGATGAGTGGGCAAATTCATGGCAGATGCAATTTAATGTAGATAAATGTGAGGTTATCTGAACGATGGCCAATTAAGAAAAGGGGAGGTGCACCGAGACCTGGGTGTCATTATACACCAGTCATTGAAAGTGGGCATGCAGGTACAGCAGGCGGTGAATACGGCAAATGGTATGCTGGCATTTATAGCAAGAGGATTCGAGTACAGGAGCAGGGAGGTACTACTGCAGTTGTACAAGGCCTTGGTGAGACCACACCTGGAGTATTGTGTGCAGTTTTGGTCCCCTAATCTGAGGAAAGACATTCTTGCCATAGAGGGAGTACAAAGAAGGTTCACCAGATTGATTCCTGGGATGGCAGGACTTTCATATGATGAAAGACTGGATCGACTAGGCTTATACTGTCTGGAATTTAGAAGATTGGGGGGGGGGATCTTATTGAAACGTATAAAATCCTAAAGGGATTGGACAGGCTAGATGCAGAAAGATTGTTCCCGATGTTGGGGAAGTCCAGAACGAGGGGTCACTGTTTAAGGATAAATGGGAAGCCTTTTAGGACCGAGATTAGGAAAAACTTCTTCACACAGAGAGTGGTGAATCTGTGGAATTCTCTGCCACAGGAAACAGTTGAGGCCAGTTCATTGGCTCTGTTTAAGAGGGAGGCCACGAACTTAGCAATCACCGGTCGTACAGCACCGGCACCTAAATAATTGGCACTGCACCCCTGCTCCAGTGGTCCGGCAGAACTCGGGCCAGGCACTTTCCCGATCCATTGGCCCCCGATTCACACTAACCCAGGATCAGGCCCAACTCACCGCTGCCCGTATTGGAAGAACATCGGCAACGCGCCTGCGTTTAGCAGGAGTTTCGCCGCCGCACCACCAGTGGCCGGAGGCGGGAAGGACAACGGAGAGGTAAATCACAAACACGACAAAGTCTGCAGACGCTGGAAATCCAAAGCAACACAAACAAAATGCTGGCGGAACTCAGCAGGCCGGGCAGCATCTATCGAAAAGAGTCAACAGTCGACGTTTCCAGTTAAACCCTCCTTCAGGACTGAAATGAAATGACGGAAATATCTGAATAAGATCGGGGCGGGCGAGGAAATGTCTCGCTGGAATGTGATCGGTGAAGCCAGGGAGGTGGGAAAGCTGAAGAGCTGGAGAAAATAGAATCTAAGAGGAGAGAAGAGTGGAGAATAGGAGAAAGGGATGGAGCAGTGGACCCAGAGAGAAGTGGTCAGCAGGTGAGAGGACGTGAAAAATCAGAGAGGAAGAGAAGGAGTGGGAGGGAGGGGTGATGGAGAGATTTGTTCACCGGAAGGAGAAATCGATATTCATGCCATCGGGTTGGGGAGGGGGTACTCAGACGGAATATAAGGTGCTGATCCTGGACCCTGAGGGTGGCTTCAACCTAGCACAAGAGGAGGCGATGGGTTGGCACGTCAGAACGGGAATGGGAATAGGAATGAAAATGTTTGGACACCGGAAAGTCCCGCTTGAAGCAGATAGTTCAAAAGTTAATTTATTATCAAAGCAGATATCCATGAACAACTCTGTTATTTTTTACTTCTCCAAAGAGCCACGAAACAAAGAAAGAACATTAAAGTCGTTCAGAGAGAAAAATCAAACTCCCACCCCAACCCCCACATCAAAAAGAACGGCATCCCGATCATCAGCCCCCAAAACCCACCCCTCCCGCACAAATGGGAACCCCCCCCAAAAAAAACAACCCGACCCCGCACAACTGCGGAGGATCTGGTGTCACCGGTGTCGAGGCGGCCGCATCGGGAGCAGCGGACACAACGGGCGACCCCGGAAGATTCACAGGTGAAGTGTCGCCTCACCTGGAAGGATGTTTGGACAACGGAGAGAGTTCGGCCGTCCGGCCCTTTCACTGTGACCCCCCGAACTCCACATCAAATCCGTCCACACGAATCTGGGTGAACTTTAATGACCAATAAATATAATTCCTCTCAGCGATCAGCTGTCTGAGTGATTCCCTGACTCTGAGAGGAAGGGGTGTCTATGGTCCACATTGTCAGGGTGTTGAGTTTACCAGGAGACAGAGACTGCAGGGACGAGAGGTTTTCTGTTGACTAATACACTGTGTGTGGACCCCGCTGGTAATTCTGGTGTTGTGACCCGAATGGAGACAAACACCACGCTGCCCACTCCACCAACAACACGGCACAGCCGGACACATAACAGGGGACTTTACATCTCACAACACTGGATTCAGTGATGAAACCCGGGATTAATGTTGTTGTCCCACTGAAATCATCAGAAACGTCCATTCAGGTGTTTTTAAATACCAGCGCTCCCCCACAGGTGACGTCACACAGGCGCACCCACGCACCTGACGTCACACATGGACTCCCCACAGTTAGATCTGCCCTCACGTGCGCGGTATGTTACGTCACCCACGCGCTGGTGAGCTCGAGCTTTATCGGTTTAACGGCTGGGCTACTAATCACGTGACCAGCCCCTCCCCCACCGCTGTCAAAAGAGGATTCAGGAGATGCCCTATTCCCATTGGTGCGAACCGATGTCAATCACCGGTTACAACCAATAGTGGAAGCGGACCAACCGAGAGGGCGTTACCCCGCTGAATTTGTCTCCCGAGTCAGCGGAACAAATCCCAAAGTAAATGTCCGCTTTCTGATTATTTCCATTTCCCTCCGAGGGAAGTTGGGGCGTTTGTGAAGCGTCTCCTGCGGCCGGAGTCTGATGTGTCGCTGAGAGGTAGGAGGAGACCGCTCGGCCCGTCGGTTTGATGCCGGTTCCCCGGGGAGGGAGAGGGGGATTTTATTGAAAGGATGAAGACGGTGAGAGAGGGGGCGGACAGGATGTTTGTCCCGGTGGGGACAGGAGGGGCTCATCTGTGGAAATGTCTGAGCCCACGGTGGTGGCGAGCAGAGGGATTCACCACATTGGGGGGCAAACACCGGCAGACTGTTGCCCTGCAAGCGGGGCCAATGGTCCGGGCAAAGTGACAATTATTTGTGTTTTGTTGAGACTGTACCTGGAATATGGTGTAAAATCCCGCTCCCCACACTAACACGGGTCATACAGACCAAAGAACAAACTGCCGGAGGAACTCAGTGGGTCGGGCAGCATCTGTGGAGGGAAATGGACCGTCAACATTTCGGGCCGAGACCCTCCCTCTGGACTGAGAGTGGACGGGAAATAGTCAGAGAAAAGAGGTGAGGGGTGGGGATGGGCCAAGAGCTGGGGAGTGAGAGGTGGATTCAGGTGAGGGGGAGGTGGGAAGGTGGAAATAGTGACGGGGGTGGGAGGTGAGTGTTTGGGGCAACACGGGGCTGCAGATGGTGGAAATTAATTCCATGATCGAGGAGATGCGGATCGGGCAGAAACTTGTGTCTGAGATGGGAGAGCTGTAAATGTGAAATAAAGTGTGAAATGCGACCGATGGGTCGGGCAGCGTGTGAGGGGCGAGGAGACGTCACCGGGTCACGTGGGAGACCCTCCATCATCACGTGATCCCGTTTTAACGCAGATCGGCAGCATCTGCGGGTTTGTCTCAGAGGCCCCGCCCCCGCTCTGATGACGCAATAAGAAGATTGCGCATGCTCAGAGTCCCGGGATCGGCTGTGATTTCTTTTCCCCCGTCTTTGTCGAAGCGGGTCCGGAGCGGCGGATCGTCCGCGGGATCCGGATCGGGATCGGGATCGGGATCAGGGGAGGGTCAGGGTCCTCGCCCCCTCGGGCGGGGAGCCGGGGATGGGGGACGGATCATTATCTGCCGAGCGAGTCCGACAAGATCCATGCGGTGAGTACTGAGTCCGGTCCCGACCGATGCTGGGCAGTGAGTCCCGTTTGCTTCCCCGAACTCGCGGTCTCACCCCGCTTCCTGGACAGAACCTGCCGGGGTCGGTCCGGGTTGTGAGACCTTCACCCCGAACCTTGGGGTACTTTCCATGGTGTGTTGATAAAAATTGGTCAGGGGAGAAGGGTCAATGCCAAAGTTCCTGTTGTTCTATCTTTGTCATTTTAGTTCATAGTAGTATGTACTGTTAATTCAGTATCTGTGTATTGCTGGAGGACCATCAGTGATCGTCCTTGATCCCTTCTCCCACCTGGCTCTATCTGCTCAATCCCTGCCCATCTTGTTCAATCACTGTCCAGCCTGTATCCCACCAATGATTACATATCAACAATATCTCTTCTACCATTGCCTTCATTGTGAAGTACTTTGCCTCACTGAGTTATTTCTGAAATCAGTGTTTGGTACCTGGAATTACCAGAGGATTTATTTAATGTAGAATGAGGAAGGATAAAGACAGTCACCACAGTTTTAGTTTCAAAGTTACCAAATGGCTGCTGTGTTAATCTTTGTCAGACGGAGACTCTCCACATTTAAAGTTGAGTCTATTATTTCCTGTTTTGGTCATTTTTGGAGAGGCCCGAAACAGCCCATGGGATCAGCAGGGAGTGGTACACATTTTTATCGCTCTCTGGTCACTTCCCATCATTGAGAGTTAGTGGCCTCGGGAGCAGATGTAACACACTGATAGTGGGGTGGGGAGGATGTTGTGAGCATTGACTGTATCGACTGTATTAACCCTGTGATGAAATGAAGAGGAAGCTAATTAATGTGGGACTTACATTTGTGTAACTTTATTCAGGCCGTCACAAGCATCTTGCAGTCAGTCAATATACTGTAGAAAGAGAAAATGCTGGAAATTTTCAGCGGATCGGGCAACGTCAGTTCTGATACTGGGTCTTCCACAGATCCAATCTGATGTACCGAGTTTCCAGCATTTAATTTCAATTTGAAATGTAAAGCTTGCAGGAAAGGTGATGGCTTATTGTGCTGGGCAAAATCTCATTTAGCAATACAGTAATGATAAAATGTGTTCAGTTTAACTGCTGGAGACAATGTGAAACGTATCCATGCCTGCTGGTGACCTACGTACAGGTTTTCCATCCCAATGTCTGGTCCAGTCAGAGGATTATCAGGTTCCCATTCGGCCACAGGTTGATGCAGGAGTGTTAGTTTTTGAACTCTGAATGGCCAAGACACTGCAGCATGTTACTGGAAACAAGGGAGTCCTGCGAAAATTGGTGCACGGCCTGTTATCCTGGGATATAGACTCTAGGCATATGGAACTGTCATTTTTTGGGATTTGATCAGGTCAGTACTTCTGTAGATGGGGCAGAATGTTCCTTCTTCCACAATGAATCAGAAGTCCCGGGTTGCTGGACATTGGTTGTGGGGAAATCCCTGATGTGGGGATGATGTGCGAGGATTCTGGGGTCGGTAAGTGGCACATTCAGCTGTGTGACCCTATCACAGACTTTGACCAAGGTAAAATGGACCCAGGGATCGAGCTGCTTGGGCTTATGAGGTGTTGAGTGAATATTTCTGGTCTGGAGTCAGGTGTTTGTTGCTGGAGTTCATTTGGAAGCAATGATTGTAATCTGAGGAGTGCTGTCAGTATCCCAGCTCTTTGAAGTCACTCACATTCCCTCAGTGTTTGCGCATTTCAAGGTCTTGGATCTTGTGAAGTAGCTTTTGGTCACTTCTGAGTTGGGAGGTGGAAACAAAGGGGAGAGTTAATACTTAATATCTTTCCAAAAAAAAGTAATTCTTTGAGCTTACTTGCTGCAAACTTGCTTGGCTTTTTCTCCTTGGAGTGACAGAGAATGAGAGGGGACCTGATAGAGGTGTATAAGAGGTGCATTGATCATGTGGATAGCAAAAGGCTTTTTCCCAGGGCTGAAATGACTGACATGAGGGGGCATAGTTTTAAGGTGCTTGGAAGCTGGTAGAGGGGGGACGTCAGGGGAGTTTTTCCACACAGAGTGGTGGGTGTGGAATGCATTATTGGTGACGGTAGTGGAGGCAGATACAATAGGGTATTTTAAGAGACTCTTAGATAGGTACATGGAGCTTAGAAAAATAGTGTTATGCGGTTGGGTAATCCTAGATAGTTTCTAGAGTAGGTTACATGGTCGGCAGAACATTGTGGCTGAAGGGCCTGTAATATGCTGTAGATTTCTATGTTCCTTGTTCAAGCTTACTATCTATACCCTATACATTCCCAACCAAATGATTGATATAGATGACAAGTAACAGTAGGTGTAAACCCTGGGGAACATCACTAGGCACTGGCCTCGAGTCCAAGGAACAGCTCTCACCGTCACCCTCTGCTTCCTGGCATTCAGCTGTTCCCAGGCTCTGTGGCTCTGTCACAAACACAATGTTAACAGGAAGATTAGTCAGTAATTAATGTGAAACGAGAACTGTTGCTTCCTGAAAGGTCACATATCCTGTTCAATTCAAAGGACCAACTCCTCCCTTGTTTACAACATAATTTGTCCTGGGACCCATCCTCCCCCAACCTCCCTCCACCCCGCCAATGGCCCCACATCCCCAACCTCCCCCCACCCTGCCAATGGCCCCACACCGTTTCCACCATTTACCCCACACCCACACATATAGACTGATCCACATCACCCACAGCCTCCCTCCCAGCCTGGGGAACCACAACTAACTGATCCCACAGTCTTGGCTCGGGCACAAAACTAAAACCAGAGCTGCAAGACCAGACATCCTGGACTCTCTAGCCATCCGGCTCAGTCCCAGCCTTTTTCTATTGTAACTAAAGCCTGATTTACACAAATCCAGGACCAGCCCCTTCCTCACTGCTGCCTGAACAGGAGAATCACTGGCATCAGCTGGAGTCGGCACTGTGTTGATATAGATGACAAGTAACAATAGATGACAACTAGATATAGATGACAACTAGGTTATTGATATAGATGACAAGAAACAATAGATGTAACCATGGGGAACATCACTAGGCACTGGCCTCGAGTCCGGCTCAGTCCTGGCCCACTTCCACTGCAGCCGACGCTCAATTTATGCAAACCCGTGAATAGCCCCTTCCTCACCGCCGCCTGAGCAGGAGAATCACTGGCATCAGCTGGAGTCGCCACTGTGTTGCACTTTGCAGGAGGTCCCTGTGCCACCTCCGGAGGTCGGATGGACAATAGAGAGAGTTTGGCTGACCCGTCCTTTCAATGTGACATCCATGAACTCCACATCAATTCCATCCAACCAAATCTAGGCAAACTTCAATGACCAACAAATATCGTTCTTCTCAGCGATCAGCTGTTTGAATGATACACTGACTTAGAGGAAGGTGTATCTGTGGTCCACAGTGTCAGAGTGTTAGTTTGTCTGGAGACAAAGACTGCAGGGATGAGAGGTTTTCTGTTAGCTGATACGAGTCTGTGTTTACACTGTTGCCAATTCTGGTTTACATCAGTAAAACCATTGTTTATGAAATTTGTAAACATTAGGATACTGCACTGACTGACCCACCCCAGACCAAATCACCCTGGAAAGTCCTCCCTTGAAACATTAGGGGTTTTGTGACCCAACTCAAGAAAAAGGCCACACTGCCCACTCCATTAACAACTTGGCAAAGCCGGGGACTTTGCCTCACACAACACTGGATTCCGTGATGAAACCTGATAAGTTTCTTTCATTGTCCCTCTGAAATCATTAAAAACGTCCATTGAACAGCTTTTGAAAACAAGTTCTCACCCACATGTGACGTCACTGTGCACCCTGATGTCAGTTGTGGTTTCCCCACTCCGGGATCTGGCATCACTCTGTGCCCCCACATGCCTTATGTCAGTGTGGGTTCCCCAGACCGGGGTCTAACGTCACGTGTGCACTTACTGCCGCTGAGACGGTTGAACTTTACCGGCTAAGGTTACGATTACCTGACCCACCCACCCCAGCCCACTGTCAACAGAGGAGGTACACTCTTCGCATTGGTGAGAAGCGATGTCAATCACTGGTTACACCCAATAGCGGAGGCGAACCAACCGAGCGGACATTGCTCCCGCTAATCCTGTCTCCTGCTCCTGCTCTGCTCCGAGCTCCACATCAAAGTGGAACAAACCTCAAAGGAAATGTCCCACTTTCTGGATTATTTCCATTTCCCTCCGATGGGGGTGTTTGTGAGGTGCCTCCTGCAGCCAGAGTCTGATGTATCGCTAAGAGGTAGAAGGAGACTGCTCGGCCCATCAGCTTGATGCTGGCTCTCCAGGGAGGGAGGGATCCCAGCAGAAGGAAGAGGGAGAGGGAATTAACTGAGAGGACAAATATGGTGTGAGGGGTTGGATAGGATGGAGTCTGAGAGGTTGTTTGTCCCAGTGGGGGATCAAGAAGCAGGATGGGGGAAGGAGTCCATTGACAGTGGGGAAGGGACATGAGGGGCTCGTCTATGGAAATGTCTGAGCCCACAGTGCTGGCGAGCAGAGATATTCACCACTCTGGTGGGCAAACACTGGCAGACTGTATTTTATTATTGTTCGTGACACAGAATTGTATAATTGCTGTTCTGTGTGTTATCTGAATGTACTTGCCTGTGATGTTGCTACACGTCAGTGTTTCTCTGTACCTGTACCCTACCGTACTTGCTCACTTGGCAACAAATTCAACAGGACCTGAGAAAACTCGGTGAGATTTGATTAGTGATGATCATCTTGGCACCTTGGTAGGTAAAATGTAAAGAACGCAGAACATAGAAATCTACAGAACGTTACAGGCCCTTCTGCACACAATGTTGTGCCGACCATGTAACCTGTTACAGAAAATGACGAGAATTTCCCTGCAGCATAGCCCTTTATTTTTATAAGCTCCATGTACCTATCTAACAGTCTCTTAAAAGACCCCGTTGTATCCGCCTCTACCACCGTCACTGCCAGTGCATTCCACGCACTCACCACTCTCTCTGTGTGAAAAACATACCCCTGACATCCTCCTTGTAACTACTTCCAAGCACCTTAATACAGGGGTCCCCAACCTTTTTTTGCACTGCGGACCAGCCGACCGGTGGCGGGGGGTGGGGTAGGGTTGCCAACGGACAAGAGTAGCCATCAAATATGTTGTGTTTCCCCCAAGAAAGACTACCAGGACTACCATAACCATGAAACCTTGCGTGGGCACCAGTGCGCTTGCGTGTACGTGCCGATTTTTTTTTCCTCCAAATTGTTTTTGGTGATTCTGTTCGGGGGGGGGGGTGCGGGGTGTGTTAATGCAACCGGAATATATGTGATGTGGCTAATACACTCAATTTCGTTTCTAAAAGGGTTTATCTAACAAATTTAATATTAAACACACAGCACATATTTTCCTTGCATAAATATAGTGATAAGTCAATTATAAGTCAATTGCATCATAACATTCTAAGTAACATTTGGATGTTAAACACACAGCACATATTTTCCCTGTATGAACATATAAAATCATTGCAACACACCAATATCGCTGAATCAGTGGGAGCCCTGGGCTTGTTTCCCTGCAACAAGATGGTCCCATTGACAGCAATACTCGAAGGGGGTTCCTTCTGTCCAGTCTATTCCGCGATTTAGTTTTCGTTACATTCATTGCAGAGATATGTTGGAAATGGAAGCAACATTTTCAGTGCTTTCATGGCTATCTCTGGATACTTAACCTTGACTTTGATCCAGAATGCCAGCAGAGATGTTATGTCAAACATAACTTTTTAGCCCGCCATCATTTGCAAGTTCGAGGAGTTGATCTCCTTCCCATGCTGACATGGATGACACGTGGGTAATGACCTCACATGCGTAATGACCTCGCGTGCATTCAAGCTCAACAGTGGGCGTGACAGGGAATGAGGAAAGGTGTAGCTGACCCATATCGCCAAATCATATCGTTTCCTCATGGCCGGGTAGCACGTTTTGTGGCCCTATAGTTGGGGACCGCTGCCTTAATACTATGTTCCCACTTGTTAGACATTTCAACCCTGGGAAAAAGCCTCTGGCTATAGGCACAACCAATGCCTCTCATCTTGTACACCTCTGTGAGGTCACCTCTCATCCTCCATCACTTCAAGGAGAAAAGGCTGAGTTCACTCAACCTATTCTCATCAGGCATGCTCCCCAATCCAGACAACATCCTTGTAAATCTCCTCTTCACTCTCTCTATAGCATCCATATTGTTTCCTGTAGTGAGGTGACCAGAACTGAACACAGTTCTCCCAAGTGGAGTCTAATCAAGGTCTCATATAGCTGTAACATTACCTCACGCTCTTGAACTCAATCCCATGGTTGATGAATGCCAACACACCATATGCTTTCTTAACAACACTGTCAACGTGTGCAGCGGCTTTGCGTGTTCTATCAACACAGACCTCAAGATCTCACTGATCCTCCACATTGCCAAGAGTCTTACTATTAATATTATATTCTGTCTTCAAATTTGACCTACTGAAATGAAACATTTCACACTTATCAGTATTGAACTCCATCTGCCACTTCTGTGCCCAGTTCTGCATCCTATCGATGTTGCACTATAGCATCTGACAACACTGCAGATGATCTGCAACACTCCCAACTTCTGTGTCATCAGCAAACTTACTAACCCATCCTTCAACTTCCTCATACAGGTCATTTGTAAAAATCACAAAGAGAAGGGATCCCAGAATAGATCCCAAAGGAACACTATCAGTCACCATTATCCATGCAGAATACGAACCATCTACAACTGCCCTTTGCCTTCTGTGGGCTTGCCAATTCTGGATCCACAAAGCAATGTCTCCTTGGATCCCATACCTCATTATTTTCTGTATGAGCTTTCCATGGGGAACCTTAGCTAACCTCTAACTGAAATCCATATACAGTACTTCCACTGCTCTACCTTCATCAATGTGCTTTGTTACGTCCTCAAAGAATTCAATCGGGATCATAAGGCATGACCTGCCCTCAGCAAGGCCACGTTGACTATCCCTAATCAGATTGTCTCTACAAATGCTCATAAACCCTGCCTCTCAGGATCTTCTCCAAAACATGCCCACCACTGAAGTAAGACTCACTAGTCTATAATTTCCTGAGTTATCTCTATTCCCTTTCCTGAACAAGAGAGCAACATTTGCAACCTTCCAATCCTCTGGTACTTCTCCCCACCTAACTGATGATGTGAAGATCATCATCAGAGGCTTAGCAATTTCCTCCCTCTACTCCTACTACAGTACAATGACGTATATCTCATTCAGTCCCGGCGACTTATCTAACTTAATACCTCTAAAAAGATCCAGCACGGGCACTTTCTTAAAGTCCATACACTCATGCATTTCAGTTCGCTGTAAGTCATCCCCACAATTGCCAAGGTCCCTTTCACTGGTGAATACTGAAGCAAAATACTGAGTATCTCAGAATATTTAAATGATCGGCAGGTTGAGAAAGATCTGTTGAGAACGTAACGGTAGAATTTAACCAAGCTAATTTGCCATTGCTGGCGACACCACCACAGATTTGTTATACTTGCATGACATGCCCTCAACACCAATAATGATTGTTGCAAAAATCAGTGATATGTATCTGATCCTTCATTAACAATCAGCAAACATACAATCATGAATCGATGAAACTGAAGTTTACCCAAGTGTAAGTTCATCGTATTTGAGAGGATAATAACAAAAGATATGACATCTGTCAGTCCCCAGCTGTGTATTGCATGGAACAAAGCACAAATATGTAACTGATTCCCTTAGCGTTTACCACACCCCCACTGATGCGACTAGTTACCATAAAAAAAGCATCATAAATACACAACACAGAATACAATGCAGATAGAGAACAGGTACATGGCTCCTACACACAGGCTCAGCTCCGATACAGGGTCTTCCACCTGAAATATTAACATACTCTCTGTCTTGTTGAATAATTCCAGCATTTTATTTTATTTATATTAACTATTTTCCCTAACTGGCTATTGTTGGATGTATGGCGTGTCGACATTGTGTTTAACAAGGTGCCATGTAACTAACTATCTGGTAATAACCAGGTGATATGCTCAAAGAAATCTTGACTGAGTTTTCGTGCTAATAATGAGGTCCTGCCAGAAAAAAAAACTATAGAGGTTCAGGACAAGATGTCGTGATGCTATGGGTGAGACTTTATTGTTCAGCATGTCAGTGTTTCTCTGTAGACTCAAATCATATATTGCCATCGGTGTCAATGCTGGGCGATGTTAAACTGAAATGAGACGGTGAGAATCAGGTGTGACTGAGAACTCTGTATAATCCAGTGACGCGAGGATTAGAAGTCTCATCATCAGCAGAAATGTTTCAGCCCACACTGCTGTAACAGTTGTCCATTATTCACCACAACGCCACCAGTGGTAGGAAGACCAAAGCAGTGGGCGCTGTCTACTCAATCTGCCCTGCCATTCCATTGACACATCACTCCCGGTCCGGGACACAAGATTGGTTCCTGAAAGGGATTTGCCTGCAATATAGCAAGTAGATACCCTGGAGAATCCTGGCCCAGTGTACAATCCATGGAGAGAGTGGAAATGGACATTGTATGACCGTGGGTGGATGGGTGCAGGTGGAGGCTTCAGTGGACGGGCCCAAGATGTTTGGAAGTGTTTGCCTCTGTTTAAAAACAAAACACGCCAATTAATGTCTGACCCTACTGTTAACTTTGTTTGTTACAGAGCATCAAAATCTGACCACAACTGTCCTCAAAATGGCTCAAGGAGTGGGCAGGGGAAAAGTTCCAGTGATGTCAAGATCAGGAAAGGACACGGGTATGCTAGCGAGTTACTTTATTTTTTAAATATTTCCTTGACTCTGTGTCTGAGTTTAATTCAATATCAACAATTCACAAAATATTTGTAAAATCTTCGCAGAGAGATGAGTCACAGAGGTAACTTCTCTGGGGAACAGTCACACGTGGAAGGAGCACAATCACTGTCTGCTTTTCACTCCTCAAGCAGACTGTGATGCACATTCAAACAGTGAGGTATTCCAGAGCACAAGACATTGTGCAGTTGCTGAAAGTTTTGAGCAACACAAAGACACACAAAGTACTGGTGGAACTCAGCAGGTCAGGCAGCATCCATAAGATAAGATGTACTTTATTGATCCCGAGGGAAATCCATGGAGAGGAATTAACAGTTAATGTTTCAGTTCAGGACCACAAAGAATAGAAAATAATGTGGCAATATCTGGAATTTCTATTCCTTCATTTCCAGTCTAATGAAGTGCCTTGGCCCTAAACGTTGATTGTTTATTCTCCTCCATAGATGCTGCCTGACCTGCTGAGCACCTCCAGCATTGTGTGAGATATTTCAGAGATTTGCTGAGGAAGGGTTTGGCAGGCAGCCAGTAACCCAGAGCCAAGCGGAGGTGATGGGCAGTACCAGGAGAGTGTTGCTGATGGGTTACTATATTCTCAGGAATAAGCAGTCATTTCCAAACAGAGTGGTATATTCCCAGAGACATTAAAACATTGAAACATCTGTCTCGGACTGTTTAGTGACCCAGCGAACCATCTTTAGGTTCCAGAGAGAAAGTTGCCTCTGAACATGGGGTCGGTAATATCTTTAATCTTCACCATTTTCCTTCACAGGTCCGATCTCAGTGATCACCGAGCTCCTGGCAAGCTGGAATGATTCCCAGCTGCTGCAGCTGACGGATTTCTACCGGGACAGGCTGGAGCAGGCGATGGAAGGAGGGGTGCACGGAGTGAGCCTGGCGTTAACGGCCGAGAATCAGTTCAGTGGAGAGGAACATCGGGTGAGCGGGAGGGAGAATGGGTTTGAATTTTCACACATCACAGGACTGATGGGTGTCGGAACTCTGACTCATCGGGTATTAAATTAGATAAAATAAAAACTGGGGAATAAATACTGTACATACAATCTCAAAGATGTGAATCTGAACCAGTGATAGAAAGAGGTGAAAAGACCCCGCGGACTGGTGGGTGGCTGCTCAGTGTTCGGAGTGAGTTGAGCAGGTAACAGTTGTGTGAGCTCACAGTATTAAATGGAAATATGATGGGAGGTTTCCGTTTGGGAAGACCGTGCAGTGTGACGGCAGGATGTCAGTGAGAACCGGGACATCATCAGTCATGGATGCCACAGGAGCTGGAGTGTGTTCCGTTCTGGGTTGAGATGATTCTGTTACAATCTGTAACGGCAAACAGTGTGAATCGGGGAATACTGCCATGTTGTAATGTGTAATCACTGAATAAACCTCCACTGGAAAAGGCAAAGGAAAGGCATCAGGTCAGCCAGTAATCTGCTGTCATGTTAGACACTGGCAGATTGAGGAGATGGATCACATCATCTTTTCTGCAACTTCTCTGAGACTGTTCACTCTGTTATAAAAACCTTCCTGTTTTACTTCTTCATCTGTGATCATTATTTTCTGATTTCTGTTTTACACTGTCAAATCTGGTGAGGAATTATTTTTGGATTTGGAGCCACGTCAGTGAAGCGGTCACAGACCAGCCAGGATCTCACTGACTGGTGGACCAGGTTCACGGTGACTGTCTCTCCGTGTGCTCTGCACTCAGAATGTACAGTCCGTGTCCAGACAGGATCAGCACCCGTCCAGGTGACTGCTCAGTGTGATCCCGTTACAGAGCACATCATTTACTTCTCATTCTCTGTGTGAATCTGTCAGTCCCCAATATGTTCCCCGTTACTCTTCACAGAAAATCTCTGATCTTGCTGATAAGGGAGAGCGGGCGGACAGTTCTAAACTCCTCCTGAGCCTGGTGATGGAGAAAGGCTCCCGCGCCCGGAGGGTGATGTGGGACACCTTTGTGAAAATGCAGAATTGTGTCCCAAATTTGGACAAAATACTGAAGGGAATACAGATATATGGTGAGATAACATCAGAGATTAATTTAAATTTGGATCGCAACACAGCACAGTTTACAATTTTACAAAAATGATTTCCTCACTTTGTTTAAATTCATCAGGTTGTGATCCCTCCCATCAACCAATTCCCGCTCAACTCTTACTGGAGTTTCTCAGTGAGCTGAAAGGTAAGTGACCGTGCATTGAACATTGCAGAGTATAACACGGGGATAAGCCCTTAGGCCTATCATATTGTGCCGAAACAGCTAAGAAGTACATCAAACATGCCCAAACTCTAATCTCTGCTTCCTACACCATGTCCATATGCGTCCATCTTCCTTACACCCATGTGCCTCTCCAAACGTCTCTTAGAAGTCTCTAACAATTTGCCTCTACCACCTTACCAGGCAGTGCATTCCAGTCATCCACGACTCTCTGATTTAAAAAAAAACTATCCCTCACATCCCCCTGAATCCAACCCCCTCTCACCTTCACTGCAGGCCCTCTAGTAACAGACATTTCAACCCCAGGAAACCGATTTTCTCTGTCCACTCTATCTAAGCCTCTCATAATGTTGTCAACCTGTGTCAGAGCTCCCTCAGCCTCCGATGATCCAGAGAAAACAATTCATTTTTCTCCAGCCTCTCATGGTAGCACATGTCCTCTAAACCAGACAGCATCCTGGTACACCTCTTCTGCTCCCTCTCTAAAGCCTCAACATCCCTCTGGTAGTGGGGCGATTGGAACGGTACGCAATGGCCCAGATGTGGCTGAAGCAGAGTTTATAAAGTTGAAACTTGACCTCTGTTTCCACCAACGGTGGTACTTTATGTTGGGCGGTTAAGTTGTTGAGCCACAAGGATCTGACCAGGTAAATGTTGGCACTGTGACAGAGAACACAGTGAGACACAGGGAAACATGTTTCCTGGAGGGAGAGATTTCAAAGGACACTTTGAGGAAAGAGACAGAGAGCTGGCGAGTTTGACTAAAGTGGTCACACCGCTCTGGGACCTGCAACTACAGATCCCCACCGGAGTCTGAGTGGAGAAGGGGGCGATCCGGAGAATGGGAAAAAAAAAACATATTTCTTCACACCAAAAAGCCAAAACCTTCTCTTGCCAGTCACTGCCCCCTCCTGAACAGCCTCATCCTTAACTGTTTTCTAAACTCCCCCAGTTCCTGCAGATTATCCTTTCTTAGAGTTGGGCGTCCACTGAAGTTCCAGTCACAGAATAGTAATAATAGCATCACTTTAATTAGAAAAGCAGGTAACATCCCAACCGGTCTGTTCAACCACAGAGCAGCATATGAACACCGCTGTGTTCACATCTGCACTCCCTGGTGCAAACACTGCTACAGTGTTAGAGAGGGTGAGATTGGGGGGCATATTCCTCAGCTCAGTCCACAGAAGCTGAAATTCCTATACTGTGATACCCCGCACACCTCTGACAGGTTCCTGACACAATGTGAAACCACAGAAGTATGACAGTATGACATTACGAGACCCCACCCGTCCCTGACAGTGTCCTGACACACTGTGAGACCCCACACACCCTTGCCAGGGTCCTGACACATTGTGAGACCTCGCACACACCTGACAGGTTCCTGACAGACTGTGAGAAACCACACACACCTGACAGTGTCCTGACAGACTGTGAGTCGTCACACACTCCTGACAGGGTCCTGACACACTGTGAGACCCCACACACCCTTGACAGGGTCCTGACACACTGTGAGACCCCACACATCCATGACAGGGTCCTGACAGACTGTGAGACCCCACACACCCTTGCCAAGGTCCTGACGCACTGTGAGACCTCGCACACCCCTGACAGGTTCCCAACAGACTGAGAAACCACACGCACCTGACAGTGTCCTGACACACTGTGAGACCCCAGACATCCCTGACAGTGTCCTGACACACTGTGAGACCCCACACACCCCTGACAGGTTCCTGACGCACTATATGGATTCCTGTCACAGTATGTGGACAGGCCGACCAGGGGGAATGCCATACTAGATCTAGTACTAGGTGATGAACTGGGTCAGATCACAGATCTCTCCATGGGTGAGCATCTGGGGGACTGTGACCACCGCTCCCTGGTCTTTAGCATTATCATGGAAAAGAATAGAATCAGAGAGGACAGGAAGATTTTTAATTGAGGAAGGGCAAATTATGAGGCTATAAGGCTAGAACTTGTGGGTGTGAATTGGGATGATGTTTTTGCAGGGAAATGTACTATGGACATGTGGTCGATGTTTAGAGATCTCTTGCAGGATTTTAGGGATAAATTTGTCCCGGTGAGGAAGATAAAGAATGGTAGGGTGAAGGAACCATGGGTGATAAGTGAGGTGGAAAATCTAGTCAGGTGGAAGAAGGCAGCATACATGAGGTTTAGGAAGCAAGGATCGGATGGCTCTATTGAAGAATATAGGGAAGCAAGAAAGGAGCTTAAGAAGGGGCTAAGAAGAGCAAGAAGGGGGCATGAGAAGGCCTTGGCGAGTAGGGTAAAGGAAAACCCCAAGACATTCTTCAATTATGTGAAGAAAAAAAGGATGACAGGAGTGAAGGTAGGACCGATTAGAGATAAAGGTGGGAAGATGTGCCTGGAGACTGTGGAAGTGAGCGAGGTCCTCAATTAATACATCTCTTTGCTATTCACCACTGAGAGGGAACTTGATGATGGTGAGGACAATGTGAGTAAGGTTGATGTTCTGGAGCATGTTGATATTAAGGGAGAGGAGGTGTTGGAGTTGATAAAGTACATTAGGATGGATAAGTTCCAGGGGCCTGACGGAATACTCCCCAGGCTGCTCCACGAGGCGAGGGAAGAGATTGCTGAGCCTCTGGCTAGGATCTTTATGTCCTCGTTGTCCACGGGAATGGTACCGGATGACTGGACGGAGGTGAATGTTGTCCCCTTGTTCAAAAAAGGTAGTAGGAATAGTCCAGGTAATTATAGACCAGTGAGCCTTACGTCTGTGGTGGGAAAGTGGTTGGAAAAGATTCTTAGAGATAGGATCTCAGGGCATTTAGAGAATCATGGTCTGATCAGGGACAGTCAGCATGGCTTTGTGAAGGGCAGATCGTGTCTAACAAGCCTGATAGAGTTCTTTGAGGAGGTGACCAGACATATAGATGAGGGTAGTGCAGTGGATGTGATCTACATGGATTTTAGTAAGGCATTTGACAAGGTTCCACAATGGTAGGCTTATTCAGAAAGTCAGAAGGCATGGGATCCAGGGAAGTTTGGCCAGGTGGATTCAGAATTGGCTCTCCTGCAGAAGGCAGAGGGTGATGGTGGAGGGAGTACATTCAGATTGGAGGATTGTGATTAGTGGTGTCCCACAAGGATCTGTTCTGGGACCTCTACTTTTCGTGATTTTTATTAACGACCTGGATGTGGGGGTAGAAGGGTGAGTTGGCAAGTTTGCAGACGACACAAAGGTTGATGGTGTTGGAGATAGGGTAGAGGATTGTCGAAGATTGCAGAGAGACATTGATAGGATGCAGAAGTGGGCTGAGAAGTGCAGATGGAGTTCAACCCGGAGAAGTGTGAGGTGGTACACTTTGGAAGGACAAACTCCAAGGCAGAGTACAAGGTAAATGGCAGAATACTTGGTAGTGTAGAGGAGCAGAGGGATCTGGGGGTACATGTCCACAGATCCCTGAAAGTTGCCTCACAGGTGGATAGGGTAGTTAAGAAAGCTTATGGGGTGTTAGCTTTCATAAGTCGAGGGATAGAGTTTAAGAGTCCCGTTGTAATGATACAGCTCTATAAAATTCTAGTTAGGCCACACTTGGAGTACTGTGTCCAGTTCTGGTCGCCTCACTATAGGAAGGATGTGGAAGCATTGGAAAGGTAACAGAGGAGATTTGCCAGGATACTGCCTGGTTTAGAGAGTATGCATTATGATCAGAGATTAAGGGAGCTAGGGCTTTACTCTTTGGAGAGAAGGAGGATGAGAGGAGACATGATAGAGGTGTACAAGATAATAAGAGGAATAGATAGAGTGGATAGCCAGCGCCTCTTCCCCAGGGCACCAGTGCTCAATACAAGAGGAAATGGCTTTAAGGTAAGGGGTGGGAAGTTCAAGGGGGATATTAGAGGAAGGTTTTTTACTCAGAGAGTGGTTGGTGCGTGGAATGCACTGCCTGAGTCAGTGGTGGAGGCAGATACACTAGTGAAGTTTAAGAGACTACTAGACAGATATATGGAGGAATCTAAGGTGGGGACTTACATGGGAGGCACGGTTTGAGGGTCGGCACAACATTGTGGGCCAAAGGGCCTGTACTGTGCTGTACTATTCTATGGTCTACGACAAACACGTCATTGACAGGGTCCTGACACACAGTGAGACCCCACACATCCAGGAGAGGGTCCTGACACACTGTGAGACACTAAACGTCCCTGACAGGGTCATTACACACTGAGACCCTGCACACATCTTACAGGGTCCTGAAATACTGTGAGACCCCACACACCACTGACAGGGCCCTGACACACTGTGAGTCCCCACACGTCCCTGACAGTGTCCTAACACACTGTGAGACCCCACACACCCCTGACAGTGTCTGGACACAATGTGAAAACCCACAAGTCCCTGACAGGGTCCTGACACACTGTGAGACCCAACACACTCCTGACAGGGTCTGATACACTGTGAGACCCCACAGGTCATTGACAGGGTCCTGACACACTGTGAGACCCCACACATCCCTGACAGGCTTTTGACACACCGTGAGACCCCTCACACTACTGACAGGGTCCTGACATGCCGTGGGATGCCACACAGTCCTGACAGGAACCTGACACACTGTCAGAACCCAGACACACCTGACAGGTTTCTGACAGACTGTGAGACCCTGCACATGTCTGACAGGGTCCTGACACAATGTGAGACCCCATGTAGCCATGACAGGTTCCTGACACACTGTGAGACGCCACACACACCTGACAGGGTCCTGACACACCGTAAGACCCCATATACTCCTCACAATGTCCTGACACTCTGTGAGACCCCGCACACCCCTGACAGGTTCCTGACAGACTGTGAGACACCACACACCACTCTCAGTGTCCTAAGTCATCCCTGACAGTGTCCTGAAACACTGTGAGACACCAGACATCACTGACAGGGTCCTGACACATCGTGAGATCCCACACACCCCTGACAGGGTCCTGAAACACTGTGAGTCCGCGCACGACCCTGATGGGGCCCTGACACACCGTGAGACCCCACATAACCCTGACAGGTTCCTGACAGACTGTGAGACACCACACACACCTGACAGGGTCCTGACACACTGTGAGACCCCACACACGTCTGACAGGTTCCCGACACACTGTGTGACCCTGCCCACGTCTGACAGGGTCCTGACACACTGTGAGACCCCACACGTCCCTGACAGGATCCTGACACAATGTGAGACCGCACACAGCCTTGGCAGGGTGCTGACAAACTGTGAGACCCCACACACCCCTGAGTGGGTCCTGACACACTGTCTGACCCTGCACACCACTGTCAGTGTCCTAAAACACCCCTGATAGGTTCCTGACACACTGTGAGACCCCACACACCCCTGACAGGGTCCTGACACACTGTGAGACCCCACACACCCCTGACAGGGTCCTGAAACACTGTGAGACCCCACACACACCTGACAGGGTCCAGACACACTGTGAGACCCCACACTCCCCTGACAGAGTCCTAAAACACTGTCAGACCCCAGACGTCCCTGAAAGGGTCGTGACAGATGGTGAGACCCCACACACCCCTGACAAGTTCCTGACACACTGCAAGACGACACACATCTATGACAGGGTCCTGACATGTGAGACACCAAACACACCCCTGAGAGGGTTCTGACACTCTTTAAGACCCCACACATCATTGACAGGGTCCTAACACACTGTGAGACCCCGTAAACCATTGGCAGGGTCCTGACACATACTAAGACCCCACAGACGCCTGACAGGGTCCTGAAACACTGTGAGACCCCACACACCAATGTCAGTGCCCTGAAACACCCCTGACAGTGTCCTGAAACACTGTGAGACCACAGAGGACCTTGACAGGGGTCTGACACACTGGGAGACTCAACACACCCCTGACAGTGTCCTGACAGACTGTGAGACACAACACACCACTGTCAGTGTCCTAAAACACACCTGATAGTGTCCTGAAACACTGTGAGACTACAGACGTCCCTGACAGGAACCTGACACACCATGGGACCCCACACACTCCTAACAGGGTCCTGACACTCTGTCAGAACCCATAAACACCTGACGGAGTCCTGACGCACTGCGAGACCACAAACACTCCTGACAGGGTCCTGACACAATGTGAGTCCCCACACACCCCTGACAGAGTCCAAAAACACTGTGAGACCCCACACAACCGTGACAGGGTCCTGACACACTGTGAGATCCCACACACCCCTGACAGGGTCCTGAAACTCTGTCGGATCCCACACACTCCTGGCAGGGTCCAGACAAGGTCCAAACACCCATGACAGGATTCGATCCCACACACCCCAACCACCCATCCACAGTGCAGGTGCTGATCAGCAAAGCTACCTCTTTGTATTTTGAATCAGTGATGGTGAGAGGGGAGGGGGAGCTGTGATTCCCCGACCTGTTCCTTTCACAGAATGACCACTACCCTCTTCACCATCTCCATACGCCACATCAACACTGGGGATCAAAAGTTTCTTCCACAGGAAAAAATGACAGCTGTGATAGTAGAGGGAGGTTGTCCAGTACGGGACAGTCGGGGGTCAGTAAACTACCAGGGAAATACTCACCTTCACAGCACAGTTAATTGTGAAATGTGATGATCTGTTGTTTATCTATACCAGGCCTCTCTGTCCAGTCAGCAGTCTGTTAATCTAATTTAATTTACTGTTCGAGCATCTATTGATGAATCCAATTAATGCAATAGCTTTGAGCTAACTCTTGCATACTTAAATACTGAGTTCTGAGTTGAGGCATCTGACAGTTTGTCCACTGTCTGTTCCCATGGAAGATGTTCGACAGAAACACAAGGAGACTCTGCGGGCACAAACTGAATCACTGAGAGTGAACACGATCCTGATGAGGGAGAAGGTGAAGGTTTCCCAGCTGGTTGATCGATACGCTGAGCTCACGGTCATTTCTACTGTTCGAGATCGGAGACTGGTGGAACATGAGCTGCTGGCAAGAGGCAGAGACCACGAGGAGTGGAGACAGAAACATCTCCGCGAAGAGCTGGAAAAAATACGGACCGATCAGTTGTTCCAGAGTAGCTTTTCCCGAAGTGAATCCAAATCTGGGAGTTCGGCAGCAGTGGCCGGAGTCCCGGGGATCGGGAAAACAACAATGGTACAAAAGATTGTTTATGACTGGGCCACAGGGAAAATATACCAACAATTCCAGTTTGTCTTCAGTTTCAAATTCCGGGATTTAAACTCCATTAACTGCAGAACAAACCTAAAGGAACTGATTCTGGATCAGTATCCTTACTTTGGGAATTTTCTGAGAGAGGTCTGGAAGAACCCAGAGGGATTACTGTTTATATTCGATGGTTTGGATAAATTCAATGACAAAATTGATTTTGCTGACAGTCGGAGAAACACAGAAGCTCAGGACTCATGCACAGATCCTGAATTCAAGTGCAAGGTGTCTGACATTGTGTACAGTTTAATCCAGGGAAAGCTGCTCCCAGGGTGTTCAGTGCTGGTGACCACACGTCCCACTGCGTTACATTTATTGGAAAAGGCAGAGATCAGTGTCTGGGCTGAAATCCTGGGATTTGTTGGTGAGGAACGGAAGGAGTATTTCATCAGGCATTTTGAAGATCGGACGGTGGCAGCAGCTGTTTTTAAACACGTGGAGGAGAACGAGATCCTGTACACCATGAGCTACAACCCCTCCTACTGCTGGATCCTCGCTCTGGCACTGGGCCCCTTCTTCACACAAAGAGCCAGGGACCCGCAGCGAGTTCCCAAGACCATCACCCAACTGTACTCCTACTATATTTACAACATCCTGAAAAACCACGGCCGTCAGATTGAGAGACCCCGTGATGTGTTACTCAGGGTTGGTCAGATGGCCTTCAGAGGAGTGTCCGAGAAGAAGATTGTGTTTACAGATGGAGATTTGATCAAGTACAATCTGCAGCCTTCCCAGTTCCTGTCCGGGTTCCTGATGGAGCTTTTGGAGAGAGAGGATTCAGCCCGGTGTGTGGTGTACACATTCCCACACCTCACCATCCAAGAGTTTGTAGCTGCAGTCGCACAATTCCTGATCCCAGATGGCAGAGATATCCTGAAATTCCTCACTGAAGCCCACAGCACGACAGACAGTCGATTTGAGGTATTTCTCCGTTTTGTTGCTGGTCTCTCCAACCCAATGACAGCTCGGGGGCTGGAGGAGTTTCTGGGTGCATTTCCTCATCAAACAACCTGCCGGGTGATTGACTGGGTGAAGGAGGAGGTTAAACGCCAGAGTGGAAACACATGGAGTGAAGCTGGTAAAAGGAGCCTCCTGAACACATTACACTACCTGTTTGAATCTCAGAATCGTGGGCTGGCTCAGGCCGCACTGGGATCTGTGGAAAAACTTTCATTCAGTGGAATGACACTGACCCCGATTGACTGCGCGGTCCTGTCTCATGTCATCGGACTCTGTGATACAATAAAACACTTCAACCTGGAGTACTGCCACATTCAGTGTGAAGGAATCCAGCGGCTGGGACCCGGACTGCACAAGTGCCAGGAGTTGAGGTAACTTGATTTATCTCTCACTTTGAACTGTGAAACTGTTCCATTGTGTTGTTTCAATGTAAATGGATTTGGGTAAATATGATTGTGAAGAATTGTGACAAATGCCATCCCCCTTCCTCCTGTCGGATTGCAACCATCTCCCATCGACATTTCCCCATTCACAGATCTTCCTCACTGTGGGATTTTCTCCCCTTCATCCCTGCCCCTCCCGACCCTCTCACATCAGGAACACTTTTCTAACCATCAGGGAATGAGACAGAATATGTGGAGTTTACAGGATCACACCAACAGACTAAATTACTGACATTCGGTGAATACCCTGGAGCTGGGCAGTGAGGGACATTGACAGTGATGGGAACTCCGATCAGTGATTTACTGAAGGGTTTAATGTTTCCTGAAATATCCGAGTGAGAGAAATTCCCTCAGACCCGCCATTTGAATCACTTTGTTCATCAATTTGTCTGTTTGTGTTTAGACTGAGTTATAATGAGCTGGGAGATTCAGGAGTGAAACTGGTGTCTGCGGCTCTGAGGAACCCGGAGTGTAAAATACAGAAACTGCGGTAAGTACCAGACTGTGGGAGATTGTGTTTACAGTCACTGGGTGTCTGACACTGAACATTAATGTGATCAGTAATTGTGTTAGTGATAAACACTGTGGATTTGTACTGTCTCCTGTCTCTCTGTGTCCTTCACCCTCACTCTCTCTCATCTCCAGGCTGATGAATGTCGGTCTCACAGATTCTGGTGCCGAGGATTTCGTCTCCGCTCTCAGTACAAACTCGTCACTGACGGAGCTGAACCTGGGATTAAACTCGCTGACAGACCGATCTGTCCCCGCCCTCCGCCGCCTCATATTCACCCTCCCGAGTCTGGAGTGGATCCGGTGAGTGTTTGTGTTAATGTTCAATGTGATAAAATATCAGCGGATCCGCGGGTTTTCTGGTGATATTTGTCTGTGAATGTTATTGAAACATTAACCCCAGTCCCCTGTTACTGACACTGTTGTGTCATGTGTTTATTTCATCTTTATTCTCCTATCTGTTTCAGGCTGGGGGACAATGAGTTCAGTAAGACCGGGAGGAGGGAACTGAGATCTCTGCGGGAACCCGGACCTGGACAGTGATCCTGTGAACATCTGAACGTGTGAACACCCCGCCCGTGGGATGGGGACATTTTGGCTGATTCCCGGCCCTCCCCTTTAACTCCCCTTCCCCTTACCTTTAATGGCCGCGCGCCAGGTTTAATTCCCAATGGTTTTAACGGAATTGGCTCCAGTCTTGCGCTGTGTGTTGTTCATTGTGCTCCCGTAGTGACGTATTTCCACCTCCTGTCCAGCGGTGCAGCTTCCGCCGGATGTGCGGTTTCAAGACCCCACCCACGAGAGACCCCAGGGAATTACACAGACAGGAAGAGCACGAGGACCGGGGCTCAGTCTGGGACACCGGTGTCCCAGGGTGGGATTATCCCGGGAGAGAATCATTTTGCTCCCCTTGCTGAGGACGGTGCATTCGGCAGTCTGTTGAACTGACAGACAATCGGCAGTGACCCTGGATCTGCAGCGATCTCGGACACGGCCCTGAAGTGTGATTTTATAAACGCAAACACGAGGAAATCTGCGGATGCTGGAAATTCAAGCAAAACACACATAAAAGTTGCTGGTGAACACAGCAGGCCAGGCAGCATCTCTAGGAAGAGGTACAGTCGACGTTTCGGGCCGAGACCCTTCGTCAGGACTAACTGAAAGAAGAGTTAGTAAGAGATTTGAAGAGGTACACCTCCCCCTCCCACTTTTAAATCTCTGACTAACTCTTCTTTCAGTTAGTCCTGACGAAGGGTCTCGGCCCAAAACGTCGACTGTACCTCTTCCTAGGGATGCTGCCTGGCCTGCTGCGTTCACCAGCAACTTTGATGTGTATTCCTTGGTTAATGTGGCCACCAGGGATGGAGTGAGACACTGACTTACAATGGCCACTGTTGCACATAGAATCTATGGCGAAGAAACAATCCCGGGATCGAGTGTGTTATTGATTGTAATAACAGTATCTTAAATTTGTGTTTTATATAATCTTGTGTATTGTAAATATGTTTTAGTTCTAATCATCTTGTCATTGAATAAACTACTGTATATATATATTCTGATACACATACACAGATACATGTGTGTTTTGGGGAGGAGGGGTGAGGGGTTTGGGAGGAAGAGGAGTGTTGGTACGAGGAGTGGACTGATGAGATGGTGACCGTGTCGAAGTCAATAGGGGACGAAAAGGGGAGGAGAGAGTTCCTGTCACAAACTGGTGGTGACGTGGATCAGATAGAGTCGGGGTGAGGAGGAGTGAAACGACAGGAAGGGAGCGGGAGGGATGGGACCAGGAAGGAGGGAAAGTGATGGGATGAGCTGGAAGGGGATGTGATGGGACGGGAAGGGAGGGGAAGTTGCAGGACCAGGAAAGAGGGGTCTGATAGGACAGGGTGGGCAGGAACAGGATGGGGAGTGTGGAGGAAGGGTGGGTGGTTTCAATCCTTCGCAAATAAGACGGACGGCAAGAAGGGGGGGTGCGGACGGGGGAAAGGGGGAGCAAGGGGTCGAGATGCGATCAGGGCTGATGGGACGGAGAGTTGAGTGTCTGAACGGAGGGAGAGAGGAGAGACTCACTCAACGACAGAGGGAAGGGATTGGTTGAGGGAGTGAAATTTCCCATCGGAAAACGTTCACCACCCAGGATGTGGTGGGTGGCGGGAGAAAGGACAAGGGAACAGAGAGGGAAGGGTGTCAGGAGTGACGGGGTGAGTAGGAGAGAGACTCACTGGGTAACAGAGAGAGAGAGAGAGAGAGAGGGTGATGAGGAGAGGCGAAAATTGGCATCGCAAAATGGCAGACAACCAGTGTAAGTTGCACACCATTGAGGTGGCGGGGAGAGGAAAGAGAGGGGAGGGAGGGAAGGTGTTTGCGAGTGATGGGATGGGAAAGGGGTTGACAAGATGGTCAGTGTGAGGGAGTGACACACTTCGTGGAGGAAGTGGGAGGGAGGGTCACACACTCTCACAAAATGGCTGTCGGCAGAAGGTTAAATGGAGAGTCGGGAGAGCAGGGGTGGGGCGGAGGGATGAGGAGTTGAGATTGAATCAACAGGGAGGGAAGTGAGTGGAAGGTGAGGAAAAGGGTGTGCTTCATTCTACGATGCTGGGGGAGCAGTTGTCAATGATAACCATCACAAAATGGCCGCCAGACAGGGTGAGACGGGCGGTGATAGAGGGGACAGAGAGCGGAGTGTTTCAGGCGTGACCGGGTGCCGAGGGTGGAAGAGAACGACTCGTAACAAGGGAGCTGGAACTGTGGGGTACCCACGGGGAGGAATGTGACTACGGGAAGAGGCTAGCACCCTTATCCTCCCCACCCCCCACAACCCTGTCTCCAAAATCCCGCATTGATTTTTCTTTCAGGCTACTCGGCCCAAATCCTTCGGGCTGTCCCGTGGAGCGGGGAACGTGTCGTCACTGGGGCCTGTCAGACGCCGGTTTGCTGGAGAAGATGGAGGCGAGGCCCAGGGGTGCAGGCTGGTTAGCGTGGATCACCACCATTCTCTGCATTGGGGGAGAGGGATCAGATTGAGGAGGGGAGGGGAGAAAGAGAAGGTGAGGAGAGGAGACGGGATCCACTACCCACTTCCTCAGCCTCTCTCTCCCTCCGTCCCCTCTCTCCATCCCCCGCTGTCCCTCCATCTCTTCCCCCCACCTCTCTCTCCCCCTCCCTATCCTCCTCTCCCCACCCCTTTCATTCCATTTCTGCCCCCATCTCTCTCTCTTACTCCCTCCCGTCTCTCCCCACCCTCCTTCCATCTCCCATCTCTCCCACCCACGTCCCATCCCCCGCCGCCCACCCCCCGGTGCACAGGAAGATCCCACTCACACCGGAGGCCGCGCGGCTCAGCACTGGAGGTTCCCGCAGTTGATGATGGCCGTGAGGATGGACATCACCAGGGAGACCAGGCAGTTCACCTGCAAAATCACCGTCACCCCGCTCACCAACCTCTGCCAGAGGGAGAGAGGGAGACATGGGGTGAGAGAGGGAGAGGAGGGGCTCGGGCCGGGGAAGAGAGAGACAGAAGAGGGGGAGAGAGGGTAGGGATGGGAGCGGGAGTGTGGGGTAGGCGGAGGTGGGAGACCCAGACGGGGAGGAAGAGACTGGGGGGCGATGGGTGAGGAAGAGAGGGGGTGGGTGGGAGAGAGATGGGGAGAAAGAGGAGAGGGGGCACAGAATAGTTGATAGAGGGAAAGTCAGACCGGGCAGAGAGAGGGAGGAGACTGAGTGGTGGGAGACAGAGGGTAGAGAGAGGGGGGAGGGAAATGTGAGAGGCAGGAGATGAGAGAGGTCGGACAGGGAGGGAGAGAAAGGTGGAGAACGCGGGGGGGGGAGAGACGGAGACGGAGAGGGATGAGGGACAGAGATTGGTGAACGAGGTAAAAGAGGGAGAGGGGTGGAAAATCGAGAAGGATGAGGGACAGAGCGGGGTGAAAGAGGGAGAGGGGAGAGAGGGGGTGAGAGACGGAGAGGGGGAAAGGGGGGTGAAAGACAAAGTTGAGCAGACAGGAGAGATAGAGTGCGGGACAGAAGGGGAAAGTTGAGAGTGTGAGAGAGAAGAGGGGCAGTTTCGAGGGAGGGGTCAGAGGGGAAGAGATAGTGAGGGGGGAGTGAAGAGGGAGAGGTGGCCGGTAAGAAGGAGGAGGGGGAGAGTTTGGGGAATGGGATAAAGTCGGGGGAGAGGGAAGGAGCGCGTTGGGTGGGGAGAGAGGGGGAGTGTGGGAGAGGGAGATGTGTTTACAAGTGTCGGGGGGAGTGGAGAGAAATCTCTGTTAACTCCTGTCTCAGGAATGTAGCTTTCTCTTCACGGAACACACCAGGTTTTGGGTGACGGTTCCCTGAAAGTGGGGTGACGGGGAGACTGGGCGGTGAAGGCGGCGTTCGGCATTCCCACCATCGTCGGACCGGACACCGGGAACAGGAGACCGGAGCTCCCGGGGATTTACGGGGATGTCGCCGGGACTGGAGGGGCTGTGTTACGGAGAGAGGTCGGGAGGTTTGGGAATTTATTCCCGGGAGTGTCGGGGTGACCTGACAGGGATGTGTAAAACCACCAGGGGCACAGACAGGGTGAATGAACACAGACTTTTCCCCCAGGGTCGGGAAATCGAGAACCAGAGGGCGCAGGTTTTAGAGATTTAATAGGGGACCCCGAGGGGAAACTGTTTCACCCAGAGGGTGGCCCGTCTGTGGAAGGAGCTGCTGGGGGAGGGGACGCTACAACCGAGGGGAGGGAGGGTTCTGAGGGAGCTTGACGTGGAGGGAGGGAGTGCTACCGGGAGGGAGGAAAGCGTCGTGGGAGAGGGGAAAGGCCGAGTGGAGATCTCCGGGGGTTGAGGGGGGCTGAGGGCTGGTTCGCCAGTGTGTTGGGGGTGGGGGCGGCACCCGGTGTAGCAGTACCCGATGCAGGGGAAGACCCGGGCGTTCAGCGAGTACAGGATGACGGCGGGAGTGCAGGCGAGAGCGCAGATCACATTCGCGACCAGGCAGGCGATGGTCTGTCGCAGAGAGAGAGAGAGAGAGAGAGAGAGAGAGAGAGAGAGAGAGAGAGAGAGAGAGAGAGGGCGGGAACAGAGAGAGAGAGAGAGAGAGTGAGGAGCGGACAGAGAGAGAGAGAGTGAGGGGGGGCAGAGAGAGAGAGATAGACTGAGAACAGACAGAGGGACGCGGGTGGGGAGGGACAGTGATGGGAGAGAGAGATAACGGACGGGGGGGAATGGACGGAGAGAGAGAGACTGGAAAGGAGGAGAGCGGCGAGAGGAAGGCAGGAAAACGAAAGGAAGAGAGGATAGGAACAAGGAGGGAGAGAAAGAGAGATAGAGAAATTGGAAGGGAGAGGAGAGAAAGGTGAAAATGGGGAGGGGTGAGAGAGTGTGAATGAAGGGAGGAGGGACAGAAAGGGATAAAGCCTGAGATGGGATGAGAGGGGAGGGAAAGAGGGGGATGGGATGGGGGGATGGGATGAGGGGGAGATGGGATGAGAGGGGTAGTGAAAGAGGGGGGAGGGAGAGAGGGGGAGGGGAGAGAGGGGGCAGGAGAGGGGGGAGGGGGAGAGAGGAGGAGGGAGAGAGGGAGGGGCGGAAAAGGAGAAGGGGAGACAGAGCGACAGAGAGGGAGAATGTGGAAAGGGAGAAGTAGAGGGAGACAGATCAAGGAGACAGAGACCGAGAGGACGGCAGGGGGACAGTGGGAATGTAGAGGGGCGAGTGAGAGAGAGAACGTGGAAGCAGAGAGAGGTGTGGAAAGAGAGGAGCGGGCGAGAGAGGAAGAGAGAGGGGGAGGAGTTGGAAAGGAAGGGGGAGAGATAGAGGGGGGGAGCGAGAGAGGTGGAATGGGAGGAGAGCCAGGGAGGGGAAGAAAGAAAATAGAGAGGGAGGGGGCTGGAGACAGAGAGAGAGAGAGAAAGAGCGAGGAGATTAACAGAGAGAGGGAGAGTGGAAAGGCAGAGGGGCGAGTGCGAGCGGGGGGGGTGAAGAAAGTGAAAAGGGAGAGAGGGAGGGGGAAACAAAGGGAAGGAGAGGGAGGCGGAACGGGCGGAGGAGAGACGGGTGGAGAGAGAACTGGAAAGGGCGGGGGCGAGTGACGGGGATGAGGATGAAGGGGAAAAAGTTGAAAAGGATGGCAGCGAGTGGGAAGGGGGGAGAGAGAGAGTGGAAAGGGAGATGCGGGTTGGTCGTCCCAGGGATAGAAAGAGAAGTGGGAAAGAGATAGGGGAGAGACAGGGGAAGTGAAAATGGAGGGGAGACGGGGAGACCCAGAGGGGGAGAGAGAGAGAGGGGGAGCGTGAGAGGGCCAAGAGAGAAAAGACAGGAGCGGACAGAGGTAAAGGGAGAGGGTGTACAGGAGGGATGAAGAAAAGGGGGAGAGATGGAGATCAGGGAAAAGGGAGGGAAAGAGAGAGAGGGAACAGTCGGAGAGAGAGCAGGAAGAGGAGGAAGAGATGGCGGGTGAGAGACACGGCGATGGGGGATAAAGAGAGGGGGAAAGAGAGAGCGGGAGGGAGGGAGAGAGAGAACGAACACGAAAGGGAACCGTGTGCGGTAAAGCTCCCGGTGTGTGGGAGCGGGGGGAACCGGAGACCGGGAACCGTAAACCCACCGTGGATTTGTTCGGCGACTGGCGAACGGCCATGATCAGCATCCCAGCCACTGTGGACTGAATAAACAGGGGTCAGACACACAACTCTGACTCCCTCCCTCCTGCCCTCCTCGCCGCTCTCCCGCCGCTCTCCCTCAGCCCTCCCTCCTGCCCCTCCTGGGTTCCGGCCCGAAACGTCAAACCGACCTTTTCCCATGGATGCTGCCCGACCTGCTGAGTTCCTCCGGCGCGTTGTGACTCCTGCCCTCCTCGCCGCTCTCCCTCCGCTCTCCCTACCCTTTCCCTCAGCCCTCCCTCCTGCCCCTCCTGGGTTCCGGCCCGAAACGTCGACCGATCTTTTCCCACTGATGCTGCCCGACCTGCTGAGTTCCTCCGGCGCGTTGTGACTCCTGCCCTCCTCGCTGCCTCTCCCTACCCTTTCCCTCAGCCTCTCCACCTCCCCCCTCCGCCCTGCTCCTCCTCGCAGACCCGCCTCTGCCCGAGGGGGTGGGGGGAGCCCCCACTCACGATGACTCCGGTCCACCAGGGGGCGCCCACCAGCATGGCGTAGCCCAGCCGCCAGCGGGCGGTGAACAGGATGAGGAGGCGGAGCAGAGCGCTGGAGACCCCCGAGGCCATCTGTCCGAACTGCGGGGCAGAGACAGACAGAGCGGAGGGAGAGGGGAGTGGAGAGGGACAGGGGACTCGGGGTACGAGGGTCGGACACGCACCGTGAACGGCGGGGAGTGTCGAGTGACAGGGGAACTCGGGGTACGAGGGTAGGACACGCACCGTGAACGGTGGGGAGCGTCGAGGGACAGGGGAACTCGGGGTACGAGGGTCGGACACGCACCATGAACGGCGGGGAGTGTCGAGTGACAGGGGACTCGGCGTAGGAGGGTAGGACATGCACCGAGAACGGTGGGGAGTGTCGAGGGACAGGGGAACTCGGGGTACGAGGGTGGGACACGCACCGAGAACGGCGGGGTGTGTCGAGTGACAGGGGGGACTCGGGGTACGAGGGTGGGACACGAACCGTGAACGGTGGGGAGTGTCGAGGGACAGGGGGATCTCGGGATACGAGGGTGGGACACGCACCGTGAACGGTGAGGAGTGTCGAGGTACAGGGGGACCTCAGCGTACGAGGGTGGGACACGCACCGTGAACGGTGGGCAGTGTTGAGGGACGGGGGTCTCGAGGTACGAGGGTCCGACACGCACCGGGAAAGCCGGGGAGCGTCGAGGGACAGGGGGACTCGGGGTACGAGGGTGAGACACGTACCGTGAACGGGGGGGAGTGTCGAGGGACAGGGGGACCTCGAGGTACGAGGGTGGAACACGCACCGTGAACGTTGGGGAGTGTCGAGGGACGGGGGGACTCGGGGTACGAGGGTCGGACACGCACCGTGAATGGTGGGGAGTGTCGAGGGACATGGGGTCTCGGGGTACGAGGGTGGGACACGCACCGTGAACGGTGGGGAGTGTCAAGGACAGGGGGACTCGGGGTACGAGGGTGGGACACGCACCGTGAACGGTTGGGAGTGTCGAGGGACATGGGGTCTCGGGGTCCGAGGGAGGGACACGCACCGTGAACGGTGGGGAGTGTCGAGGGACAGGGGGACTCGGGGTACGAGGGTGGGACACGCACCGTGAACGGTGGGGAGTGTCGAGGGACGGGGTGGACTCGGGGTACGTGGGTGTGACACGCACCGTGAACGGTGGGGAGTGTCGAGGGACAGTGGGACTCGGGGTACGAGGGTCGGACACGCACCGTGAACGGTGGGGAGTGTCGAGGGACGGGGGGGTCTCGGGGTACGAGTATCGGACACGCACCGTGAACGGTGGGGAGCGTCGAGGGACAGGGGACACGGGGTACGAGGGTGTGACACGCACCGTGAACGGTGGGGAGTGTCGAGGGACAGGGGTCTCGGGGTAAGAGGGTGGGACACGCACCGTGCACGGTGGCGAGTGTCGAGCGACAGGGGACTCGAAGTACGAGGGTGGGACACGCACCGTGAACGGTGGGGAGTGTCGAGGGACAGTGGGACTCGGGGTACGAGGGTCGGACACGCACCGTGAACGGTGGGGAGTGTCGAGGGACGGGGGGGTCTCGGGGTACGAGTATCGGACACGCACAGTGAACGGTGGGGAGCGTCGAGGGACAGGGGACACGGGGTACGAGGGTGTGACACGCACCGTGAACGTTGGGGAGTGTCGAGGGACAGGGGGACTCGGGGTAAGAGGGTGGGACACGCACCGTGCACGGTGGCGAGTGTCGAGCGACAGGGGACTCGAAGTACGAGGGTGGGACACGCACCGTGAACGGTGGGGAGTGTCGAGGGACAGGGGGACCTCAGGGTACGAGGGTGGGACACGCACCGTGAACGGTGGGGAGTGTCGAGGGACAGGGGGACTCGAGGTACGAGGGTGGGACACGCACCGTGAACGGTGGGGAGTGTCGAGGGACAGGGGGACCTCGGGGTACGTGGGTGGGACACGCACCGTGAACGGTGGGGAGTGTCGAGCGACAGGGGACTCGAAGTACGAGGGTGGGAAACGCAACGTGAACGGTGCGGAGTGTCGAGGGACAGGGGGACCTCGGGGTACAAGGGTGGGTCACACACCGTGAACGGTGGGGAGTGTCGAGGGACAGGGGGACCTCGGGGTACGAGGGTGGGACACGCACCGTGAACAGTGGGGAGTGTCGAGCGACAGGGGACTCGAAGTACGAGGGTGGGACACGCACCGAGAACGGTGGGGAGTGTCGAGGGACATGGGGTCTCGGGGTCCGAGGGTGGGACACGCACCGTGAACGGTGGGGAGTGTCGAGGGACGGGGAACTCGGGGTACGAGGGTGGGACACGCACCATGAACGGTGGGGAGTGTCGAGCGACAGGGGACTCGAAGTACGAGGGTGGGACACGCACCGTGAAAGGTGGGGAGTGTCGAGGGACAGGGGGACCTCAGGGTACGAGGGTGGGACACGCACCGTGAACGGTGGGGAGTGTCGAGGGACGGGGTGGACTCGGGGTACGTGGGTGTGACACGCACCGTGAACGGTGGGGAGTGTCGAGGGACAGTGGGACTCGGGGTACGAGGGTCGGACACGCACCGTGAACGGTGCGGAGTGTCGAGGGACGGGGGGGTCTCGGGGTACGAGTATCGGACACGCACCGTGAACGGTGGGGAGCGTCGAGGGACAGGGGACACGGGGTACGAGGGT
Source organism: Mobula hypostoma (assembly GCF_963921235.1). Classification (NCBI taxonomy): domain Eukaryota; kingdom Metazoa; phylum Chordata; class Chondrichthyes; order Myliobatiformes; family Myliobatidae; genus Mobula; species Mobula hypostoma. The sequence continues at coordinate 73,856 of NW_026948194.1, read as the reverse complement.
GTGACACGCACCGTGAACGTTGGGGAGTGTCGAGGGACAGGGGGACTCGGGGTAAGAGGGTGGGACACGCACCGTGCACGGTGGCGAGTGTCGAGCGACAGGGGACTCGAAGTACGAGGGTGGGACACGCACCGTGAACGGTGGGGAGTGTCGAGGGACAGGGGACCTCAGCGTACGAGGGTGGGACACGCATCGTGAACGGTGGGGAGTGTTGAGGGACAGGGGGACCTCGGGGTACGAGGGTGGGACACGGTGAACGGTGGGGAGTGTCGAGGGACAGGGGGACTCGAGGTACGAGGGTGGGACACGCACCGTGAACGGAGGGGAGTGTCGAGGGACAGGGGGTCTCGGGGTACGAGGGTGGGTCACACACCGTGAACGGTGGGGAGTGTCGAGGGACAGGGGGACTCGAGGTACGAGGGTGGGACACGCACCGTGAACGGTGGGGAGTGTCGAGCGACAGGGGACTCGAAGTACGAGGGTGGGACACGCACCGTGAACGGTGGGGAGTGTCGAGGGACAGGGGGACCTCGGGGTACGAGGGTGGGTCACACACCGTGAACGGTGGGGAGTGTCGAGGGACAGGGGGACTCGAGGTACGAGGGTGGGACACGCACCGTGAACGGTGGGGAGTGTCGAGGGACAGGGGGACCTCGGGGTACGAGGGTGGGACACGCACCGTGAACAGTGGGGAGTGTCGAGCGACAGGGGACTCGAAGTACGAGGGTGGGACACGCACCGTGAACGGTGGGGAGTGTCGAGGGACATGGGGTCTCGGGGTCCGAGGGTGGGACACGCACCGTGAACGGTGGGGAGTGTCGAGGGACGGGGAACTCGGGGTACGAGGGTGGGACACGCACCATGAACGGTGGGGAGTGTCGAGCGACAGGGGACTCGAAGTACGAGGGTGGGACACGCACCGTGAACGGTGGGGAGTGTCGAGGGACAGGGGGACCTCAGGGTACGAGGGTGGGACACGCACCGTGAACGGTGGGGAGTGTTCAGGGACAGGCGGACCTCGGGGTACGAGGGTCGGACACACACCGTGAACGGTGGGGAGTGTCGAGGGACAGGGGGACTCGAGGTACGAGGGTGGGACACGCACCGTGAACGGCGGGGAGTGTCGAGCGACAGGGGACTCGAAGTACGAGGATGGGACACGCACCGTGAACGGTGGGGAGTGTCGAGGGACAGGGGGACCTCGGGGTACGAGGGTGGGACACACACCGTGAACGGTGGGGAGTGTGGAGGGACAGGGGGACTCGAGGTACGAGGGTGGGACACGCAACGTGAACGGTGGGGAGTGTCGAGGGACATGGGGACCTCGGGGTACGAGGGTGGGACACGCACCGTGAACGGTGGGGAGTGTCGAGGGACAGGGGGACCTCGGGGTACGAGGGTGGGACACACACCGTGAACGGTGGGGAGTGTCGAGGGACAGGGGGACTCGAGGTACGAGGGTGGGACACGCACCGTGAACGGTGGGGAGTGTTCGAGGGACAGGGGGACCTCGGGGTACGAGGGTGGGACACGCACCGTGAACGGTGGGGAGTGTCGAGCGACAGGGGACTCGGGGTACGAGGGTGGGACACGCACCGTGAACGGTGGGGAGTGTCGAGGGACAGGGGACCTCGGGGTACGAGGGTGGGACACGCACCGTGAACGGTGGGGAGTGTCGAGGGACAGGGGGACTCGAGGTACGAGGGTGGGACACGCACCGTGAACGGTGGGGAGTGTCGAGGGACAGGGGGACCTCGGGGTACGAGGGTGGGACACGCACCGTGAACGGTGGGGAGTGTCGAGCGACAGGGGACTCGGGGTACGAGGGTGGGACACGCACCGTGAACGGTGGGGAGTGTCGAGGGACAGGGGACTCGGGGTACGAGGGTGGGACACGCACCGGGAACGGTGGGGAGTGTCGAGGGACGGGGGGACTCGACGTACGAGGGTGGGACACGCACCGTGAACGGTGGGGAGTGTCGAGGTACAGGGGGACCTCGGGGTACGAGGGTGGGACACACACCGTGAACGGTGGGGAGTGTCGAGGGACAGGGGGACTCGAGGTACGAGGGTGGGACACGCACCGTGAACGGTGGGGAGTGTTCGAGGGACCGGGGGACCTCGGGGTACGAGGGTGGGACACGCACCGTGAACGGTGGGGAGTGTCGAGCGACAGGGGACTCGGGGTACGAGGGTGGGACACGCACCGTGGACGGCGGGGAGTGTCGAGGGACAGGGGGACCTCGGTGTACGAGGGTGGGACACGCACCGTGGACGGCGGGGAGTGTCGAGGGACAGGGGGACCTCGGGGTACGAGGGTGGGACACGCACCGTGAACGGTGGGGAGTGTCGAGGGACAGGGGGACTCGGGGTACGAGGGTGGGACACGCACCGTGAACGGTGGGGAGTGTCGAGGGACGGGGGACTCGGGGTACGAGGGTGGGACACGCACCGTGAACGGTGGGGAGTGTCGAGGGACATGGGGTCTCGGGGTACGAGGGTGGGACACGCACCGTGAACGGTGGGGAGTGTCGAGGGACGGGGGACCTCGGCGTACGGGGGTGGGACACACACTGTGAACAGTGGGGAGTGTCGAGGGACAGGGGGACCTCGGGGTACGAGGGTGGGACACGCACCGTGAACGGTGGGGAGTGTCGAGGGACATGGGGACCTCGGGTTACGAGGGTGGGACACGCACCGTGAACGGTGGGGAGTGTCGAGGGACGGGGGGACCTCGGGGTACGAGGGTGGGACACACACCGTGAACGGTGGGGAGTGTCGAGGGACAGGGGGACTCGAGGTACGAGGGTGGGACACGCACCGTGAACGGTGGGGAGTGTTCGAGGGACAGGGGGACCTCGGGGTACGAGGGTGGGACACGCACCGTGAATGGTGGGGAGTGTCGAGCGACAGGGGACTCGGGGTACGAGGGTGGGACACGCACCGTGAACGGTGGGGAGTGTCGAGGGACAGGGGACTCGGGGTACGAGGGTGGGACACGCACCGTGAACGCTGGGGAGTGTCGAGGGACAGGGGGACTCGCCGTACGAGGGTGGGACACGCACCGTGAACGGTGGGGAGTGTCGAGGGACAGGGGGACCTCGGGGTACGAGGGTGGGACACGCACCGTGAACGGTGGGGAGTGTCGAGCGACAGGGGACTCGGGGTACGAGGGTAGGGGGACACGCACCGTGAACGGTGGGGAGTGTCGAGGGACGGGGGACCTCGGGGTACGAGGGTGGGACACACACCGTGAACGGTGGGGAGTGTCGAGGGACAGGGGACTCGAGGTACGAGGGTGGGACACGCACCGTGAACGGTGGGGAGTGTTCGAGGGACAGGGGGACTCGGGGTACGAGGGTGGGACACGCACCGTGAACGGTGGGGAGTGTCGAGGGACAGGGGACTCGGGGTACGAGGGTGGGACACGCACCGTGAACGGTGGGGAGTGTCGAGGGACAGGGGACTCGGGGTACGAGGGTGGGACACGCACCGTGAACGGTGGGGAGTGTCGAGGGACAGGGGGACCTCGGGGTACGAGGGTGGGACACGCACCGAGAACGGTGGGGAGTGTCGAGGGACAGGGGGACTCGGGGTACGAGGGTGGGACACGCACCGTGAACGGTGGGGAGTGTCGAGGGACAGGGGGGACTCGGGGTACGAGGGTGGGACACGCACCGTGAACGGTGGGGAGTGTCGAGGGACAGGGGGACCTCGGGGTACGAGGGTGGGACACACACCGTGAACGGTGGGGAGTGTCGAGGGACAGGGGGACTCGAGGTACGAGGGTGGGACACGCACCGTGAACGGTGGGGAGTGTTCGAGGGACAGGGGGACCTCGGGGTACGAGGGTGGGACACGCACCGTGAACGGTGGGGAGTGTCGAGCGACAGGGGACTCGGGGTACGAGGGTGGGACACGCACCGTGAACGGTGGGGAGTGTCGAGGGACAGGGGGACCTCGGGGTACGAGGGTGGGACACGCACCGTGAACGGTGGGGAGTGTCGAGGGACGGGGGGACTCGGGGTACGAGGGTGGGACACGCACCGTGAACGGTGGGGAGTGTCGAGGGACAGGGGGACCTCGGGGTACGAGGGTGGGACACGCACCGTGAACGGTGGGGAGTGTCGAGGGACGGGGGGTCTCGGGGTACGAGGGTCGGACACGCACCGTGAACGGTGGGGAGTGTCGAGGGACAGGGGACACGGGGTACGAGGGTGTGGACACCCACCGTGAACGGTGGGGAGTGTCGAGGGACAGGGGGACTCGGGGTACGAGGGTGGGACACGCACCGTGAACGGTGGGGAGTGTCGAGGGACAGGGGGACTCGGGGTACGAGGGTGGGACACGCACCGTGAACGGTGGGGAGTGTCGAGGGACAGTGGGACTCGGGGTACGAGGGTCGGACACGCACCGTGAACGGTGGGGAGTGTCGAGGGACGGGGGGGTCTCGGGGTACGAGTATCGGACACGCACCGTGAACGGTGGGGAGCGTCGAGGGACAGGGGACACGGGGTACGAGGGTGTGACACGCACCGTGAACGGTGGGGAGTGTCGAGGGACAGGGGGACTCGGGGTACGAGGGTGGGACACGCACCGTGAACGGTGGGGAGTGTCGAGGGACAGGGGACTCGAAGTACGAGGGTGGGACACGCACCGTGAACGGTGGGGAGTGTCGAGGGACAGGGGACCTCAGCGTACGAGGGTGGGACACGCACCGTGAACGGTGGGGAGTGTCGAGGGACAGGGGGACCTCGGGGTACGAGGGTGGGACACGCACCGTGAACGGTGGGGAGTGTCGAGGGACAGGGGGACTCGGGGTACGAGGGTGGGACACGCACCGTGAACGGTGGGGAGTGTCGAGGGACAGGGGGACCTCGGGGTACGAGGGTGGGACACGCACCGTGAACGGTGGGGAGTGTCGAGGGACAGGGGGACTCGAGGTACGAGGGTGGGACACGCACCGTGAACGGTGGGGAGTGTCGAGGGACAGGGGGACCTCGGGGTACGAGGGTGGGACACGCACCGTGAACGGTGGGGAGTGTCGAGGGACAGGGGGACCTCGGGGTACGAGGGTGGGTCACACACCCTGAACGGTGGGGAGTGTCGAGCGACAGGGGACTCGAAGGTACGAGGGTGGGACACGCACCGTGAACGGTGGGGAGTGTCGAGGGACATGGGGGACTCGGGGTACGAGGGTGGGACACGCACCGTGAACGGTGGGGAGTGTCGAGGGACGGGGAACTCGGGGTACGAGGGTGGGACACGCACCGTGAACGGTGGGGAGTGTCGAGCGACAGGGGACTCGAAGTACGAGGGTGGGACACGCACCGTGAACGGTGGGGAGTGTCGAGGGACAGGGGGACCTCGGGGTACGAGGGTGGGACACGCACCGTGAACGGTGGGGAGTGTCGAGGGACGGGGTGGACTCGGGGTACGAGGGTGTGACACGCACCGTGAACGGTGGGGAGTGTCGAGGGACAGTGGGACTCGGGGTACGAGGGTCGGACACGCACCGTGAACGGTGGGGAGTGTCGAGGGACGGGGGGGTCTCGGGGTACGAGTATCGGACACGCACCGTGAACGGTGGGGAGTGTCGAGGGACAGGGGAAACGGGGTACGAGGGTGGGACACGCACCGTGAACGGTGGGGAGTGTCGAGGGACAGGGGGACTCGGGGTACGAGGGTGGGACACGCACCGTGAACGGTGGGGAGTGTCGAGCGACAGGGGACTCGAAGTACGAGGGTGGGACACGCACCGTGAACGGTGGGGAGTGTCGAGGGACAGGGGACCTCAGCGTACGAGGGTGGGACACGCACCGTGAACGGCGGGGAGTGTCGAGGGACAGGGGGACCTCGGTGTACGAGGGTGGGACACGCACCGTGGACGGCGGGGAGTGTCGAGGGACAGGGGGACCTCGGTGTACGAGGGTGGGACACGCACCGTGAACGGTGGGGAGTGTCGAGGGACAGGGGGACCTCGGGGTACGAGGGTGGGACACGCACCGTGAACGGTGGGGAGTGTCGAGGGACAGGGGGACTCGAGGTACGAGGGTGGGACACGCACCGTGAACGGTGGGGAGTGTCGAGGGACAGGGGACTCGAAGTACGAGGGTGGGACACGCACCGTGAACGGTGGGGAGTGTCGAGGGACAGGGGGACCTCGGGGTACGAGGGTGGGACACGCACCGTGGACGGCGGGGAGTGTCGAGGGACAGGGGGACCTCGGTGTACGAGGGTGGGACACGCACCGTGAACGGTGGGGAGTGTCGAGGGACAGGGGACTCGGGGTACGAGGGTGGGACACGCACCGTGAACGGTGGGGAGTGTCGAGGGACAGGGGACTCGGGGTACGAGGGTGGGACACGCACCGTGAACGGTGGGGAGTGTCGAGGGACAGGGGGACTCGGGGTACGAGGGTGGGACACGCACCGTGAACGGTGGGGAGTGTCGAGGGACAGGGGGACTCGGGGTACGAGGGTGGGACACGCACCGTGAACGGTGGGGAGTGTCGAGGGACGGGGGGTCTCGGGGTACGAGGGTGGGACACGCACCGTGAACGGTGGGGAGTGTCGAGGGACCGGGGACTCGGGGTACGAGGGTGGGACACGCACCGTGAACGGTGGGGAGTGTCGAGGGACAGGGGGACTCGGGGTACGAGGGTGGGACACGCACCGTGAACGGTGGGGAGTGTCGAGGGACAGGGGACTCGAAGTACGAGGGTGGGACACGCACCGTGAACGGTGGGGAGTGTCGAGGGACAGTGGGACCTCGGGGTACGAGGGTGGGACACGCACCGTGAACGGTGGGGAGTGTCGAGGGACAGGGGGACCTCGGGGTACGAGGGTGGGACACGCACCGTGAACGGTGGGGAGCGTCGAGGGACAGGGGACACGGGGTACGAGGGTGTGACACGCACCGTGAACGGTGGGGAGTGTCGAGGGACAGGGGGACTCGGGGTAAGAGGGTGGGACACGCACCGTGCACGGTGGCGAGTGTCGAGCGACAGGGGACTCGAAGTACGAGGGTGGGACACGCACCGTGAACGGTGGGGAGTGTCGAGGGACAGGGGACCTCAGCGTACGAGGGTGGGACACGCACCGTGAACGGTGGGGAGTGTCGAGGGACAGGGGGACCTCAGCGTACGAGGGTCGGACACGCACCGTGAACGGCGGGGAGTGTCGAGGGACAGCGGGACCTCGGTGTACGAGGGTGGGACACGCACCGTGAACGGAGGGGAGTGTCGAGGGACAGGGGGACCTCGGGGTACGTGGGTGGGACACGCACCGTGAACGGTGGGGAGTGTCGAGCGACAGGGGACTCGAAGTACGAGGGTGGGACACGCAACGTGAACGGTGCGGAGTGTCGAGGGACAGGGGGACCTCGGGGTACGAGGGTGGGACACACACCGTGAACGGTGGGGAGTGTCGAGGGACAGGGGGACCTCGGTGTACGAGGGTGGGACACGCACCGTGAACGGTGGGGAGTGTCGAGGGACAGGGGGACTCGAAGTACGAGGGTGGGACACGCACCGTGAACGGTGGGGAGTGTCGAGGGACAGGGGGTCTCGGGGTCCGAGGGTGGGACACGCACCGTGAACGGTGGGGAGTGTCGAGGGACGGGGAACTCGGGGTACGAGGGTGGGACACGCACCGTGAACGGTGGGGAGTGTCGAGCGACAGGGGACTCGAAGTACGAGGGTGGGACACGCACCGTGAACGGTGGGGAGTGTCGAGGGACAGGGGGACCTCAGGGTACGAGGGTGGGACACGCACCGTGAACGGTGGGGAGTGTCGAGGGACGGGGTGGACTCGGGGTACGAGGGTGGGACACGCACCGTGAACGGTGGGGAGTGTCGAGGGACAGTGGGACTCGGGGTACGAGGGTGGGACACGCACCGTGAACGGTGGGGAGTGTCGAGGGACGGGGGGGTCTCGGGGTACGAGGGTCGGACACGCACCGTGAACGGTGGGGAGCGTCGAGGGACAGGGGAAACGGGGTACGAGGGTGTGACACGCACCGTGAACGGTGGGGAGTGTCGAGGGACAGGGGGACTCGGGGTACGAGGGTGGGACACGCACCGTGAACGGTGGGGAGTGTCGAGGGACAGGGGGACTCGGGGTACGAGGGTGGGACACGCACCGTGAACGGTGGGGAGTGTCGAGGGACAGGGGACCTCAGCGTACGAGGGTGGGACACGCACCGTGAACGGAGGGGAGTGTCGAGGGACAGGGGGACCTCGGGGTACGAGGGTGGGTCACGCACCGTGAACGGTGGGGAGTGTCGAGGGACAGGGGGACTCGGGGTACGAGGGTGGGACACGCACCGTGAACGGTGGGGAGTGTCGAGGGACAGGGGGACTCGGGGTACGAGGGTGGGACACGCACCGTGAACGGTGGGGAGTGTCGAGGGACAGGGGGACCTCGGGGTACGAGGGTGGGACACGCACCGTGAACGGTGGGGAGTGTCGAGCGACAGGGGACTCGGGGTACGAGGGTGGGACACGCACCGTGAACGGTGGGGAGTGTCGAGGGACAGGGGGACCTCGGGGTACGAGGGTGGGACACACACCGTGAACGGTGGGGAGTGTCGAGGGACAGGGGGACTCGAGGTACGAGGGTGGGACACGCACCGTGAACGGTGGGGAGTGTCGAGCGACAGGGGGACCTCGGGGTACGAGGGTGGGACACGCACCGTGAACGGTGGGGAGTGTCGAGGGACATGGGGTCTCGGGGTCCGAGGGTGGGACACGCACCGTGAACGGTGGGGAGTGTCGAGGGACGGGGAACTCGGGGTACGAGGGTGGGACACGCACCGTGAACGGTGGGGAGTGTCGAGCGACAGGGGACTCGGGGTACGAGGGTGGGACACGCACCGTGAACGGTGGGGAGTGTCGAGGGACAGGGGGACCTCAGGGTACGAGGGTGGGACACGCACCGTGAACGGTGGGGAGTGTTCAGGGACAGGCGGACCTCGGGGTACGAGGGTGGGACACACACCGTGAACGGTGGGGAGTGTCGAGGGACAGGGGGACTCGAGGTACGAGGGTGGGACACGCACCGTGAACGGTGGGGAGTGTCGAGCGACAGGGGACTCGAAGTACGAGGATGGGACACGCACCGTGAACGGTGGGGAGTGTCGAGGGACAGGGGGACCTCGGGGTACGAGGGTGGGACACACACCGTGAACGGTGGGGAGTGTCGAGGGACAGGGGGACTCGAGGTACGAGGGTGGGACACGCACCGTGAACGGTGGGGAGTGTCGAGGGACATGGGGACCTCGGGGTACGAGGGTGGGACACGCACCGTGAACGGTGGGGAGTGTCGAGGGACAGGGGGACCTCGGGGTACGAGGGTGGGACACACACCGTGAACGGTGGGGAGTGTCGAGGGACAGGGGGACTCGGGGTACGAGGGTGGGACACGCACCGTGAACGGTGGGGAGTGTTCGAGGGACAGGGGGACCTCGGGGTACGAGGGTGGGACACGCACCGTGAATGGTGGGGAGTGTCGAGCGACAGGGGACTCGGGGTACGAGGGTGGGACACGCACCGTGAACGGTGGGGAGTGTCGAGGGACAGGGGACTCGGGGTACGAGGGTGGGACACGCACCGTGAACGGTGGGGAGTGTCGAGGGACGGGGGACCTCGGGGTACGAGGGTGGGACACACACCGTGAACGGTGGGGAGTGTCGAGGGACAGGGGGACTCGAGGTACGAGGGTGGGACACGCACCGTGAACGGTGGGGAGTGTCGAGCGACAGGGGACTCGGGGTACGAGGGTGGGACACGCACCGTGAACGGTGGGGAGTGTCGAGGGACAGGGGACTCGGGGTACGAGGGTGGGACACGCACCGTGAACGGTGGGGAGTGTCGAGGGACAGGGGGACTCGCCGTACGAGGGTGGGACACGCACCGTGAACGGTGGGGAGTGTCGAGGGACAGGGGGACCTCGGGGTACGAGGGTGGGACACGCACCGTGAACGGTGGGGAGTGTCGAGGGACAGGGGACTCGGGGTACGAGGGTGGGACACGCACCGTGAACGGTGGGGAGTGTCGAGGGACGGGGGACCTCGCGGTACGAGGGTGGGACACGCACCGTGAACGGTGGGGAGTGTCGAGGGACATGGGGACCTCGGGGTACGAGGGTGGGACACGCACCGTGAACGGTGGGGAGTGTCGAGGGACAGGGGGACCTCGGGGTACGAGGGTGGGACACGCACCGTGAACGGTGGGGAGTGTCGAGCGACAGGGGACTCGGGGTACGAGGGTGGGACACGCACCGTGAACGGTGGGGAGTGTCGAGGGACAGGGGGACTCGGGGTACGAGGGTGGGACACGCACCGTGAACGGTGGGGAGTGTCGAGGGACAGGGGGACCTCGGGGTACGAGGGTGGGACACGCACCGTGAACGGTGGGGAGTGTCGAGCGACAGGGGACTCGGGGTACGAGGGTGGGACACGCACCGTGAACGGTGGGTTGTGTCGAGGGACGGGGGGACCTCGGGGTACGAGGGTGGGACACACACCGTGAACGGTGGGGAGTGTCGAGGGACAGGCGGACTCGAGGTACGAGGGTGGGACACGCACCGTGAACGGTGGGGAGTGTTCGAGGGACAGGGGGACTTCGGGGTACGAGGGTGGGACACGCACCGTGAACGGTGGGGAGTGTCGAGCGACAGGGGACTCGGGGTACGAGGGTGGGACACGCACCGTGAACGGTGGGGAGTGTCGAGGGACAGGGGACTCGGGGTACGAGGGTGGGACACGCACCGTGAACGGTGGGGAGTGTCGAGGGACAGGGGGACCTCGGGGTACGAGGGTGGGACACGCACCGTGTACGGTGGGGAGTGTCGAGGGACGGGGGGACTCGGGGTACGAGGGTGGGACACGCACCGTGAACGGTGGGGAGTGTCGAGGGACGGGGGACTCGGGGTACGAGGGTGGGACACGCACCGTGAACGGTGGGGAGTGTCGAGGGACAGGGGGGACCTCGGGGTACGAGGGTGGGACACACACCGTGAACGGTGGGGAGTGTCGAGGGACAGGGGGACTCGAGGTACGAGGGTGGGACACGCACCGTGAACGGTGTGGAGTGTTCGAGGGACAGGGGGACCTCGGGGTACGAGGGTGGGACACGCACCGTGAACGGTGGGGAGTGTCGAGCGACAGGGGACTCGGGGTACGAGGGTGGGACACGCACCGTGAACGGTGGGGAGTGTCGAGGGACAGGGGACTCGGGGTACGAGGGTGGGACACGCACCGTGAACGGTGGGGAGTGTCGAGGGACGGGGGGACTCGCCGTACGAGGGTGGGACACGCACCGTGAACGGTGGGGAGTGTCGAGGGACAGGGGGACCTCGGGGTACGAGGGTGGGACACGCACCGTGAACGGTGGGGAGTGTCGAGCGACAGGGGACTCGGGGTACGAGGGTGGGACACGCACCGTGAACGGTGGGGAGTGTCGAGGGACAGGGGGATCTCGGGGTACGAGGGTGGGACACGCACCGTGAACGGTGGGGAGTGTCGAGGGACAGGGGGACCTCAGCGTACGAGGGTGGGACACGCACCGTGAACGGTGGGCAGTGTTGAGGGACGGGGGTCTCGAGGTACGAGGGTCCGACACGCACCGGGAACGGTGGGGAGCGTCGAGGGACAGGGGGACTCGGGGTACGAGGGTGGGACACGCACCGTGAACGGTGGGGAGTGTCGAGGGACAGGGGGACCTCGGGGTACGAGGGTGGGACACGCACCGTGAACGGTGGGGAGTGTCGAGGGACAGGGGGACCTCGGGGTACGAGGGTGGGACACGCACCGTGAACGGTGGGGAGTGTCGAGGGACATGGGGTCTCGGGGTACGAGGGTGGGACACGCACCGTGAACGGTGGGGAGTGTCAAGGACAGGGGGACTCGGGGTACGAGGGTGGGACACGCACCGTGAACGGTTGGGAGTGTCGAGGGACATGGGGTCTCGGGGTCCGAGGGAGGGACACGCACCGTGAACGGTGGGGAGTGTCGAGGGACAGGGGGACTCGGGGTACGAGGGTGGGACACGCACCGTGAACGGTGGGGAGTGTCGAGGGACGGGGTGGACTCGGGGTACGTGGGTGTGACACGCACCGTGAACGGTGGGGAGTGTCGAGGGACAGGGGGACTCGGGGTACGAGGGTCGGACACGCACCGTGAACGGTGGGGAGTGTCGAGGGACGGGGGGGTCTCGGGGTACGAGGGTGGGACACGCACCGTGAACGGTGGGGAGTGTCGAGGGACAGGGGACACGGGGTACGAGGGTGTGACACGCACCGTGAACGGTGGGGAGTGTCGAGGGACAGGGGGACTCGGGGTAAGAGGGTGGGACACGCACCGTGAACGGTGGGGAGTGTCGAGCGACAGGGGACTCGAAGTACGAGGGTGGGACACGCACCGTGAACGGTGGGGAGTGTCGAGGGACAGGGGACCTCGGGGTACGAGGGTGGGACACGCACCGTGAACGGTGGGGAGTGTCGAGGGACGGGGGGGTCTCGGGGTACGAGGGTCGGACACGCACCGTGAACGGTGGGGAGCGTCGAGGGACAGGGGACACGGGGTACGAGGGTGGGACACGCACCGTGAACGGTGGGGAGTGTCGAGGGACAGGGGGACCTCGGGGTACGAGGGTGGGACACGCACCGTGAACGGTGGGGAGTGTCGAGCGACAGGGGACTCGAAGTACGAGGGTGGGACACGCACCGTGAACGGTGGGGAGTGTCGAGGGACAGGGGGACCTCGGCGTACGAGGGTGGGACACGCACCGTGAACGGTGGGGAGTGTTGAGGGACAGGGGGACCTCGGGGTACGAGGGTGGGACACGCACCGTGAACGGTGGGGAGTGTCGAGGGACAGGGGGACTCGGGGTACGAGGGTGGGACACGCACCGTGAACGGTGGGGAGTGTCGAGGGACAGGGGGACCTCGGGGTACGAGGGTGGGTCACACACCGTGAACGGTGGGGAGTGTCGAGGGACAGGGGGACTCGAGGTACGAGGGTGGGACACGCACCGTGAACGGTGGGGAGTGTCGAGGGACAGGGGGACCTCGGGGTACGAGGGTGGGACACGCACCGTGAACGGTGGGGAGTGTCGAGGGACAGGGGGACCTCGGCGTACGAGGGTGGGACACGCACCGTGAACGGTGGGGAGTGTCGAGGGACAGGGGGACTCGAGGTACGAGGGTGGGACACGCACCGTGAACGGTGGGGAGTGTCGAGGGACAGGGGGACCTCGGGGTACGAGGGTGGGACACGCACCGTGAACGGTGGGGAGTGTCGAGCGACAGGGGACTCGAAGTACGAGGGTGGGACACGCACCGTGAACGGTGGGGAGTGTCGAGGGACAGGGGACCTCAGCGTACGAGGGTGGGACACGCATCGTGAACGGTGGGGAGTGTCGAGGGACAGGGGGACCTCAGGGTACGAGGGTGGGACACGCACCGTGAACGGTGGGGAGTGTCGAGGGACAGGGGGACTCGAGGTACGAGGGTGGGACACGCACCGTGAACGGAGGGGAGTGTCGAGGGACAGGGGGACCTCGGGGTACGTGGGTGGGACACGCACCGTGAACGGTGGGGAGTGTCGAGCGACAGGGGACTCGAAGTACGAGGGTGGGACACGCAACGTGAACGGTGCGGAGTGTCGAGGGACAGGGGGACCTCGGGGTACGAGGGTGGGACACACACCGTGAACGGTGGGGAGTGTCGAGGGACAGGGGGACCTCGGGGTACGAGGGTGGGACACGCACCGTGAACAGTGGGGAGTGTCGAGCGACAGGGGACTCGAAGTACGAGGGTGGGACACGCACCGAGAACGGTGGGGAGTGTCGAGGGACATGGGGTCTCGGGGTCCGAGGGTGGGACACGCACCGTGAACGGTGGGGAGTGTCGAGGGACAGGGGACTCGGGGTACGAGGGTGGGACACGCACCGTGAACGGTGGGGAGTGTCGAGCGACAGGGGACTCGAAGTACGAGGGTGGGACACGCACCGTGAACGGTGGGGAGTGTCGAGGGACAGGGGGACCTCGGGGTACGAGGGTGGGACACGCACCGTGAACGGTGGGGAGTGTCGAGGGACGGGGTGGACTCGGGGTACGTGGGTGTGACACGCACCGTGAACGGTGGGGAGTGTCGAGGGACAGTGGGACTCGGGGTACGAGGGTCGGACACGCACCGTGAACGGTGGGGAGTGTCGAGGGACGGGGGGGTCTCGGGGTACGAGTATCGGACACGCACCGTGAACGGTGGGGAGCGTCGAGGGACAGGGGACACGGGGTACGAGGGTGTGACACGCACCGTGAACGTTGGGGAGTGTCGAGGGACAGGGGGACTCGGGGTAAGAGGGTGGGACACGCACCGTGCACGGTGGCGAGTGTCGAGCGACAGGGGACTCGAAGTACGAGGGTGGGACACGCACCGTGAACGGTGGGGAGTGTCGAGGGACAGGGGGACCTCGGGGTACGAGGGTGGGACACGCACCGTGAACGGAGGGGAGTGTCGAGGGACAGGGGGTCTCGGGGTACGAGGGTGGGTCACACACAGTGAACGGTGGGGAGTGTCGAGGGACAGGGGGACTCGAGGTACGAGGGTGGGACACGCACCGTGAACGGTGGGGAGTGTCGTGCGACAGGGGACTCGAAGTACGAGGGTGGGACACGCACCGTGAACGGTGGGGAGTGTCGAGGGACAGGGGGACCTCGAGGTACGAGGGTGGGTCACACACCGTGAACGGTGGGGAGTGTGTCGAGGGACAGGGGGACTCGAGGTACGAGGGTGGGACACGCACCGTGAACGGTGGGGAGTGTCGAGGGACAGGGGGACCTCGGGGTACGAGGGTGGGACACGCACCGTGAACAGTGGGGAGTGTCGAGCGACAGGGGACTCGAAGTACGAGGGTGGGACACGCACCGTGAACGGTGGGGAGTGTCGAGGGACATGGGGACTCGGGGTACGAGGGTGGGACACGCACCGTGAACGGTGGGGAGTGTCGAGGGACAGGGGGACCTCGGGGTACGAGGGTGGGACACGCACCGTGAACGGTGGGGAGTGTCGAGCGACAGGGGACTCGGGGTACGAGGGTGGGACACGCACCGTGAACGGTGGGGAGTGTCGAGGGACAGGGGGTCTCGGGGTACGAGGGTGGGTCACACACAGTGAACGGTGGGGAGTTTCGAGGGACAGGGGGACTCGAGGTACGAGGGTGGGACACGCACCGTGAACGGTGGGGAGTGTCGGCGACAGGGGACTCGAAGTACGAGGGTGGGACACGCACCGTGAACGGTGGGGAGTGTCGAGGGACAGGGGGACCTCGGGGTACGAGGGTGGGTCACACACCGTGAACGGTGGGGAGTGTCGAGGGACAGGGGGACTCGAGGTACGAGGGTGGGACACGCACCGTGAACGGTGGGGAGTGTCGAGGGACAGGGGGACCTCGGGGTACGAGGGTGGGACACGCACCGTGAACGGTGGGGAGTGTCGAGCGACAGGGGACTCGAAGTACGAGGGTGGGACACGCACCGTGAACGGTGGGGAGTGTCGAGGGACATGGGGACTCGGGGTACGAGGGTGGGACACGCACCGTGAACGGTGGGGAGTGTCGAGGGACAGGGGACTCGGGGTACGAGGGTGGGACACGCACCGTGAACGGTGGGGAGTGTCGAGCGACAGGGGACTCGAAGTACGAGGGTGGGACACGCACCGTGAACGGTGGGGAGTGTCGAGGGACAGGGGGACCTCAGGGTACGAGGGTGGGACACGCACCGTGAACGGTGGGGAGTGTCGAGGGACGGGGGACTCGGGGTACGAGGGTGGGACACGCACCGTGAACGGTGGGGAGCGTCGAGGGACAGGGGACACGGGGTACGAGGGTGTGACACGCACCGTGAACGTTGGGGAGTGTCGAGGGACAGGGGGACTCGGGGTACGAGGGTGGGACACGCACCGTGAACGGTGGGGAGTGTCGAGCGACAGGGGACTCGAAGGTACGAGGGTGGGACACGCACCGTGAACGGTGGGGAGTGTCGAGGGACAGGGGACCTCGGGGTACGAGGGTGGGACACGCACTGTGAACGGTGGGGAGTGTCGAGGGACAGGGGGACCTCGGGGTACGAGGGTCGGACACACACCGTGAACGGTGGGGAGTGTCGAGGGACAGGGGGACTCGAGGTACGAGGGTGGGACACGCACCGTGAACGGTGGGGAGTGTCGAGCGACAGGGGACTCGGGGTACGAGGGTGGGACACGCACCGTGAACGGTGGGGAGTGTCGAGGGACAGGGGGACCTCGGGGTACGAGGGTGGGCACACACCGTGAACGGTGGGGAGTGTCGAGGGACAGGGGGACTCGAGGTACGAGGGTGGGACACGCACCGTGAACGGTGGGGAGTGTCGAGGGACAGGGGGACCTCGGGGTACGAGGGTGGGACACGCACCGTGAACGGTGGGGAGTGTCGAGCGACAGGGGACTCGGGGTACGAGGGTGGGACACGCACCGTGAACGGTGGGGAGTGTCGAGGGACAGGGGCTCGGGGTACGAGGGTGGGACACGCACCGTGAACGGTGGGGAGTGTCGAGGGACGGGGAACTCGGGGTACGAGGGTGGGACACGCACCGTGAACGGTGGGGAGTGTCGAGCGACAGGGGACCTCGGCGTACGAGGGTGGGACACGCACCGTGAACGGTGGGGAGTGTCGAGGGACAGGGGGTCTCGGGGTACGAGGGTGGGTCACACACAGTGAACGGTGGGGAGTGTCGAGGGACAGGGGGACTCGGGGTACGAGGGTGGGACACGCACCGTGAACGGTGGGGAGTGTCGAGGGACAGGGGACTCGAGGTACGAGGGTGGGACACGCACCGTGAACGGTGGGGAGTGTCGAGGGACAGGGGGACCTCGGGGTACGAGGGTGGGACACGCACCGTGAACGGTGGGGAGTGTCGAGGGACAGGGGACTCGAGGTACGAGGGTGGGACACGCACCGTGAACGGTGGGGAGTGTCGAGGGACAGGGGGACCTCGGGGTACGAGGGTGGGACACGCACCGTGAACGGTGGGGAGTGTCGAGGGACAGGGGACTCGGGGTACGAGGGTGGGACACGCACCGTGAACGGTGGGGAGTGTCGACGGACATGGGCTCGGGGTCGAGGGTGGGACACGCACCGTGAACGGTGGGGAGTGTCGAGGGACGGGGAACTCGGGGTACGAGGGTGGGACACGCACCGTGAACGGTGGGGAGTGTCGAGGGACAGGGGACTCGGGGTACGAGGGTGGGACACGCACCGGGAACGGTGGGGAGTGTCGAGGGACAGGGGGACCTCGGGGTACGAGGGTGGGACACGCACCGTGAACGGTGGGGAGTGTCGAGGGACAGGCGGACCTCGGGGTACGAGGGTCGGACACACACCGTGAACGGTGGGGAGTGTCGAGGGACAGGGGGACTCGAGGTACGAGGGTGGGACACGCACCGTGAACGGCGGGGAGTGTCGAGCGACAGGGGACTCGAAGTACGAGGATGGGACACGCACCGTGAACGGTGGGGAGTGTCGAGGGACAGGGGGACCTCGGGGTACGAGGGTGGGACACACACCGTGAACGGTGGGGAGTGTCGAGGGACAGGGGGACTCGAGGTACGAGGGTGGGACACGCACCGTGAACGGTGGGGAGTGTCGAGGGACATGGGGACCTCGGGGTACGAGGGTGGGACACGCACCGTGAACGGTGGGGAGTGTCGAGGGACAGGGGGACCTCGGGGTACGAGGGTGGGACACACACCGTGAACGGTGGGGAGTGTCGAGGGACAGGGGGACTCGAGGTACGAGGGTGGGACACGCACCGTGAACGGTGGGGAGTGTTCGAGGGACAGGGGGACCTCGGGGTACGAGGGTGGGACACGCACCGTGAACGGTGGGGAGTGTCGAGGGACAGGGGGACCTCGGGGTACGAGGGTGGGACACACACCGTGAACGGTGGGGAGTGTCGAGGGACAGGGGGACTCGAGGTACGAGGGTGGGACACGCACCGTGAACGGTGGGGAGTGTTCGAGGGACAGGGGGACCTCGGGGTACGAGGGTGGGACACGCACCGTGAACAGTGGGGAGTGTCGAGGGACGGGGGACTCGGGGTACGAGGGTGGGACACGCACCGTGAACGGTGGGGAGTGTCGAGGGACATGGGGTCTCGGGGTACGAGGGTGGGACACGCACCGTGAACGGTGGGGAGTGTCGAGGGACAGGGGGACTCGGGGTACGAGGGTGGGACACGCACCGTGAACGGTGGGGAGTGTCGAGCGACAGGGGACTCGGGGTACGAGGGTGGGACACGCACCGTGAACGGTGGGGAGTGTCGAGGGACAGGGGGACCTCAGGGTACGAGGGTGGGACACGCACCGTGAACGGTGGGGAGTGTCGAGGGACAGGGGGACTTCGGGGTACGAGGGTGGGACATGCACCGTGAACGGTGGGGAGTGTCGAGGGACAGGGGGACCTCGGGGTACGAGGGTGGGACACGCACCGTGAACGGTGGGGAGTGTCGAGGGACAGGGGACTCGGGGTACGAGGGTGGGACACGCACCGTGAACGGTGGGGAGTGTCGAGGGACAGGGGACACGGGGTACGAGGGTGGGACACGCACCGTGAACGGTGGGGAGTGTCGAGGGACAGGGGGACTCGGGGTACGAGGGTGGGACACGCACCGTGAACGGTGGGGAGTGTCGAGGGACAGGGGGACTCGGGGTACGAGGGTGGGACACGCACCGTGAACGGTGGGGAGTGTCGAGGGACAGGGGACCTCGGGGTACGAGGGTGGGACACGCACCGTGAACGGTGGGGAGTGTTGAGGGACAGGGGGACCTCGGGGTACGAGGGTGGGACACGCACCGTGAACGGTGGGGAGTGTCGAGGGACAGGGGGACTCGGGGTACGAGGGTGGGACACGCACCGTGAACGGTGGGGAGTGTCGAGGGACAGGGGGACCTCGGGGTACGAGGGTGGGACACGCACCGTGAACGGTGGGGAGTGTCGAGGGACAGGGGGACCTCGGGGTACGAGGGTGGGACACGCACCGTGAACGGTGGGGAGTGTCGAGCGATAGGGGACTCGGGGTACGAGGGTGGAACACGCACCGTGAACGGTGGGGAGTGTCGAGGGACAGGGGGACCTCGGGGTACGAGGGTGGGTCACACACCGTGAACGGTGGGGAGTGTCGAGGGACAGGGGGACTCGAGGTACGAGGGTGGGACACGCACCGTGAACGGTGGGGAGTGTCGAGGGACAGGGGGACCTCGGGGTACGAGGGTGGGACACGCACCGTGAACGGTGGGGAGTGTCGAGCGACAGGGGACTCGAAGTACGAGGGTGGGACACGCACCGTGAACGGTGGGGAGTGTCGAGGGACAGGGGACCTCGGGGTACGAGGGTGGGACACGCACCGTGAACGGTGGGGAGTGTCGAGGGACAGGGGGACCTCGGGTACGAGGGTGGGACACGCACCGTGAACGGTGGGGAGTGTCGAGGGACAGGGGGACTCGAGGTACGAGGGTGGGACACGCACCGTGAACGGTGGGGAGTGTCGAGGGACAGGGGGACCTCGGGGTACGAGGGTGGGACACGCACCGTGAACGGTGGGGAGTGTCGAGCGACAGGGGACTCGAAGTACGAGGGTGGGACACGCACCGTGAACGGTGGGGAGTGTCGAGGGACAGGGGGACCTCGGGGTACGAGGGTGGGACACACACCGTGAACGGTGGGGAGTGTCGAGGGACAGGGGGACCTCGGGGTACGAGGGTGGGACACGCACCGTGAACAGTGGGGAGTGTCGAGCGACAGGGGACTCGAAGTACGAGGGTGGGACACGCACCGTGAACGGTGGGGAGTGTCGAGGGACATGGGGTCTCGGGGTCCGAGGGTGGGACACGCACCGTGAACGGTGGGGAGTGTCGAGGGACGGGGAACTCGGGGTACGAAGGGTGGGACACGCACCATGAACGGTGGGGAGTGTCGAGCGACAGGGGACTCGAAGTACGAGGGTGGGACACGCACCGTGAACGGTGGGGAGTGTCGAGGGACAGGGGGACCTCAGGGTACGAGGGTGGGACACGCACCGTGAACGGTGGGGAGTGTCGAGGGACGGGGTGGACTCGGGGTACGAGGGTGTGACACGCACCGTGAACGGTGGGGAGTGTCGAGGGACAGGGGACTCGGGGTACGAGGGTCGGACACGCACCGTGAACGGTGGGGAGTGTCGAGGGACGGGGGGGTCTCGGGGTACGAGGGTGGGACACGCACCGTGAACGGTGGGGAGTGTCGAGGGACAGGGGGACCTCGGGGTACAAGGGTGGGACACGCACCGTGAACGGTGGGGAGTGTCGAGGGACAGGGGGACTCGGGGTACGAGGGTGGGACACGCACCGTGAACGGTGGGGAGTGTCGAGGGACAGGGGGACCTCGGGGTACGAGGGTGGGACACGCACCGTGAACGGTGGGGAGTGTCGAGGGACAGGGGGACCTCGGGGTACGAGGGTGGGACACACACCGTGAACGGTGGGGAGTGTCGAGGGACAGGGGGACTCGGGGTACGAGGGTGGGACACGCACCGTGAACGGTGGGGAGTGTCGAGGGACAGGGGGACCTCGGGGTACGAGGGTGGGACACGCACCGTGAACGGTGGGGAGTGTCGAGGGACAGGGGGACCTCGAGGTACGAGGGTGGGACACGCACCGTGAACGGTGGGGAGTGTCGAGGGACAGGGGGACCTCGGGGTACGAGGGTGGGACACGCACCGTGAACGGTGGGGAGTGTCGAGGGACAGGGGGACCTCGGGGTACGAGGGTGGGACACGCACCGTGAACGGTGGGGAGTGTCGAGGGACAGGGGACTCGGGGTACGAGGGTGGGACACGCACCGTGAACGGTGGGGAGTGTCGAGGGACAGGGGGACCTCGGGGTACGAGGGTGGGACACGCACCGTGAACGGTGGGGAGTGTCGAGGGACGGGGGACTCGGGGTACGAGGGTGGGACACGCACCGTGAACGGTGGGGAGTGTCGAGCGACAGGGGACTCGGGGTACGAGGGTGGGACACGCACCGTGAACGGTGGGGAGTGTCGAGGGACAGGGGGACCTCGGTACGAGGGTGGGACACGCACCGTGAACGGTGGGGAGTGTCGAGGGACAGGGGGACCTCGGGGTACGAGGGTGGGACACGCACCGTGAACGGTGGGGAGTGTCGAGGGACAGGGGGACTCGGGGTACGAGGGTGGGACACGCACCGTGAACGGGGGGAGTGTCGAGGACAGGGGACTCGGGGTACGAGGGTGGGACACGCACCGTGAACGGTGGGGAGTGTCGAGGGACAGGGGACTCGGGGTACGAGGGTGGGACACGCACCGTGAACGGTGGGGAGTGTCGAGGGACAGGGGGACTCGGGGTACGAGGGTGGGACACGCACCGTGAACGGTGGGGAGTGTCGAGGGACAGGGGGACTCGGGGTACGAGGGTGGGACACGCACCGTGAACGGTGGGGAGTGTCGAGGGACAGGGGGACCTCGGGGTACGAGGGTGGGACACACACCGTGAACGGTGGGGAGTGTCGAGGGACAGGGGGACTCGAGGTACGAGGGTGGGACACGCACCGTGAACGGTGGGGAGTGTCGAGGGACAGGGGGACCTCGGGGTACGAGGGTGGGACACGCACCGTGAACGGTGGGGAGTGTCGAGGGACAGGGGGACCTCGGGGTACGAGGGTGGGACACACACCGTGAACGGTGGGGAGTGTCGAGGGACAGGGGGACTCGAGGTACGAGGGTGGGACACGCACCGTGAACGGTGGGGAGTGTTCGAGGGACAGGGGGACCTCGGGGTACGAGGGTGGGACACGCACCGTGAACGGTGGGGAGTGTCGAGGGACAGGGGGACCTCGGGGTACGAGGGTGGGACACACACCGTGAACGGTGGGGAGTGTCGAGGGACAGGGGGACTCGAGGTACGAGGGTGGGACACGCACCGTGAACGGTGGGGAGTGTTCGAGGGACAGGGGGACCTCGGGGTACGAGGGTGGGACACGCACCGTGAACGGTGGGGAGTGTCGAGGGACAGGGGACTCGGGGTACGAGGGTGGGACACGCACCGTGAACGGTGGGGAGTGTCGAGGGACAGGGGGACCTCGGGGTACGAGGGTGGGACACGCACCGTGAACGGTGGGGAGTGTCGAGGGACAGGGGGACTCGAGGTACGAGGGTGGGACACGCACCGTGAACGGTGGGGAGTGTCGAGGGACAGGGGGACCTCGGGGTACGAGGGTGGGACACGCACCGTGAACGGTGGGGAGTGTCGAGCGACAGGGGACTCGGGGTACGAGGGTGGGACACACACCGTGAACGGTGGGGAGTGTCGAGGGACAGGGGGACTCGAGGTACGAGGGTGGGACACGCACCGTGAACGGTGGGGAGTGTTCGAGGGACAGGGGGACCTCGGGGTACGAGGGTGGGACACGCACCGTGAACGGTGGGGAGTGTCGAGCGACAGGGGACTCGGGGTACGAGGGTGGGACACGCACCGTGAACGGTGGGGAGTGTCGAGGGACAGGGGACTCGGGGTACGAGGGTGGGACACGCACCGTGAACGGTGGGGAGTGTCGAGGGACGGGGGGACTCGCCGTACGAGGGTGGGACACGCACCGTGAACGGTGGGGAGTGTCGAGGGACAGGGGGACCTCGGGGTACGAGGGTGGGACACGCACCGTGAACGGTGGGGAGTGTCGAGGGACAGGGGGACTCGGGGTACGAGGGTGGGACACGCACCGTGAACGGTGGGGAGTGTCGAGGGACGGGGGGACCTCGGGGTACGAGGGTGGGACACACACCGTGAACGGTGGGGAGTGTCGAGGGACAGGGGACTCGGGGTACGAGGGTGGGACACGCACCGTGAACGGTGGGGAGTGTCGAGGGACAGGCGGACTCGAGGTACGAGGGTGGGACACGCACCGTGAACGGTGGGGAGTGTTCGAGGGACAGGGGGACTTCGGGGTACGAGGGTGGGACACGCACCGTGAACGGTGGGGAGTGTCGAGCGACAGGGGACTCGGGGTACGAGGGTGGGACACGCACCGTGAACGGTGGGGAGTGTCGAGGGACAGGGGGACTTCGGGGTACGAGGGTGGGACACGCACCGTGAACGGTGGGGAGTGTCGAGCGACAGGGGACTCGGGGTACGAGGGTGGGACACGCACCGTGAACGGTGGGGAGTGTCGAGGGATAGGGGACTCGGGGTACGAGGGTGGGACACGCACCGTGAACGGTGGGGAGTGTCGAGGGCCAGGGGGACCTCGGGGTACGAGGGTGGGACACGCATCGAGTACGGTGGGGAGTGTCGAGGGACGGGGGGACTCGGGGTACGAGGGTGGGACACGCACCGTGAACGGTGGGGAGTGTCGAGGGACGGGGGACTCGGGGTACGAGGGTGGGACACGCACCGTGAACGGTGGGGAGTGTCGAGGGACAGGGGGACCTCGGGGTACGAGGGTGGGACACGCACCGAGTACGGTGGGGAGTGTCGAGGGACGGGGGGACTCGGGGTACGAGGGTGGGACACGCACCGAGTACGGTGGGGAGTGTCGAGGGACGGGGGACTCGGGGTACGAGGGCGGGACACGCACCGTGAACGGTGTGGAGTGTTCGAGGGACAGGGGGACCTCGGGGTACGAGGGTGGGACACGCACCGTGAACGGTGGGGAGTGTCGACCGACAGGGGACTCGGGGTACGAGGGTGGGACACGCACCGTGAACGGTGGGGAGTGTCGAGGGACAGGGGACTCGGGGTACGAGGGTGGGACACGCACCGTGAACGGTGGGGAGTGTCGAGGGACGGGGGGACTCGCCGTACGAGGGTGGGACACGCACCGTGAACGGTGGGGAGTGTGGAGCGACAGGGGACTCGGGGTACGAGGGTGGGACACGCACCGTGAACGGTGGGGAGTGTCGAGGGACAGGGGGACTCGAGGTACGAGGGTGGGACACGCACCGTGAACGGTGGGGAGTGTTCGAGGGACAGGGGGACCTCGGGGTACGAGGGTGGGACACGCACCGTGAACGGTGGGGAGTGTCGAGCGACAGGGGACTCGGGGTACGAGGGAGGGACACGCACCGTGAACGGTGGGGAGTGTCGAGGGACAGGGGGACCTCGGGGTACGAGGGTGGGACACGCACCGAGTACGGTGGGGAGTGTCGAGGGACGGGGCGACCTCGGGGTACGAGGGTGGGACACACACCGTGAACGGTGGGGAGTGTCGAGGGACAGGGGGACTCGAGGTACGAGGGTGGGACACGCACCGTGAACGGTGGGGAGTGTTCGAGGGACAGGGGGACCTCGGGGTACGAGGGTGGGACACGCACCGTGAACGGTGGGGAGCGTCGAGCGACAGGGGACTCGGGGTACGAGGGAGGGACACGCACCGTGAACGGTGGGGAGTGTCGAGGGACAGGGGGACCTCGGGGTACGAGGGTGGGACACGCACCGAGTACGGTGGGGAGTGTCGAGGGACGGGGGGACTCGGGGTACGAGGGTGGGACACGCACCGAGTACGGTGGGGAGTGTCGAGGGACGGGGGACTCGGGGTACGAGGGTGGGACACGCACCGTGAACGGTGGGGAGTGTCGAGGGACAGGGGACTCGGGGTACGAGGGTGGGACACGCACCGTGAACGGTGGGGAGTGTCGAGCGACAGGGAACTCGGGGTACGAGGGTGGGACACGCACCGTGAACGGTGGGGAGTGTCGAGGGACGGGGGGACCTCGGAGTACGAGGGTGGGACACACACCGTGAACGGTGGGGAGTGTCGAGGGACAGGGGGACTCGAGGTACGAGGGTGGGACACGCACCGTGAACGGTGGGGAGTATTCGAGGGACAAGGGGACCTCGGGGTACGAGGGTGGGACACGCTCCGTGAACGGTGGGGAGTGTCGAGCGACAGGGGACTCGGGGTACGAGGGTGGGACACGCACCGTGAACGGTGGGGAGTGTCGAGGGACAGGGGACTCGGGGTACGAGGGTGGGACACGCACCGTGAACGGCGGGGAGTGTCGAGGGACAGGGGGACCTCGGGGTACGAGGGTGGGACACGCACCGAGTACGGTGGGGAGTGTCGAGGGACGGGGGACTCGGGGTACGAGGGTGGGACACGCACCGTGAACGGTGGGGAGTGTCGAGGGACAGGGGACTCGGGGTACGAGGGTGGGACACGCACCGTGAACGGTGGGGAGTGTCGAGCGACAGGGGACTCGGGGTACGAGGGTGGGACACGCACCGTGAAAGGTGGGGAGTGTCGAGGGACAGGGGACTCGGGGTACTAGGGTGGGACACGCACCGTGAACGGTGGGGAGTGTCGAGGGATGGGGGGACTCGCCGTACGAGGGTGGGACACGCACCGTGAACGGTGGGGAGTGTCGAGGGACAGGGGGACCTCGGGGTACGAGGGTGGGACACGCACCGTGAACGGTGGGGAGTGTCGAGCGACAGGGGACTCGGGGTACGAGGGTGGGACACGCACCGTGAACGGTGGGGAGTGTCGAGGGACGGGGGGACCTCGGGGTACGAGGGTGGGACACACACCGTGAACGGTGGGGAGTGTCGAGGGACAGGGGGACTCGAGGTAGGAGGGTGGGACACGCACCGTGAACGGTGGGGATTGTTCGAGGGACAGGGGGACCTCGGGGTACGAGGGTGGGACACGCACCGTGAACGGTGGGGAGTGTCGAGGGACAGGGGGACTCGAGGTACGAGGGTGGGACACGCACCGTGAACGGTGGGGAGTGTCGAGGGACGGGGGGACTCGAGGTACGAGGGTGGGACACGCACCGTGAACGGTGGGGAGTGTTCGAGGGACAGGGGGACCTCGGGGTACGAGGGTGGGACACGCACCGTGAACGGTGGGGAGTGTCGAGGGACAGGGGGACTCGGGGTACGAGGGTGGGACACGCACCGTGAACGGTGGGGAGTGTCGAGGGACAGGGGACTCGGGGTACGAGGGTGGGACACGCACCGTGAACGGTGGGGAGTGTCGAGGGACGGTGGGACCTCGGGGTACGAGGGTGGGACACACACCGTGAACGGTGGGGAGTGTCGTCGAGGGACGGGGGGGACTCGAGGTACGAGGGTGGGACACGCACCGTGAACGGTGGGGAGTGTCGAGGGACGGTGGGACCTCGGGGTACGAGGGTGGGACACGCACCGTGAACGGTGGGGAGTGTCGAGCGACAGGGGGACTCGGGGTACGAGGGTGGGACACGCACCGTGAACGGTGGGGAGTGTCGAGGGACAGGGGACTCGGGGTACGAGGGTGGGACACGCACCGTGAACGGTGGGGAGTGTCGAGCGACAGGGGACTCGGGGTACGAGGGTGGGACACACACCGTGAACGGTGGGGAGTGTCGAGGGACAGGGGGACTCGAGGTACGAGGGTGGGACACGCACCGTGAACGGTGGGGAGTGTTCGAGGGACAGGGGGACCTCGGGGTACGAGGGTGGGACACGCACCGTGAACGGTGGGGAGGGTCGAGCGACAGGGGACTCGGGGTACGAGGGTGGGACACGCACCGTGAACGGTGGGGAGTGTCGAGGGACAGGGGACTCGGGGTACGAGGGTGGGACACGCACCGTGAACGGTGGGGAGTGTCGAGGGAAGGGCGGACTCGGGGTACGAGGGTGGGACACGCACCGTGAACGGTGGGGAGTGTCGAGGGACGGGGGGACCTCGGGGTACGAGGGTGGGACACACACCGTGAACGGTGGGGAGTGTCGAGGGACAGGGGGACTCGAGGTACGAGGGTGGGACACGCACCGTGAACGGTGGGGAGTGTCGAGGGACAGGGGGACCTCGGGGTACGAGGGTGGGACACGCACCGTGAACGGTGGGGAGTGTCGAGCGACAGGGGACTCGGGGTACGAGGGTGGGACACGCACAGTGAACGGTGGGGAGTGTCGAGCGACAGGGGACTCGGGGTACGAGGGTGGGACACGCACCGTGACCGGTGGGGAGTGTCGAGGTACAGGGGACCTCGGGGTACGAGGGTGGGACACACACCGTGAACGGTGGGGAGTGTCGAGGGACAGGCGGACTCGAGGTACGAGGGTGGGACACGCACCGTGAACGGTGGGGAGTGTTCGAGGGACAGGGGGACTTCGGGGTACGAGGGTGGGACACGCACCGTGAACGGTGGGGAGTGTCGAGCGACAGGGGACTCGGGGTACGAGGGTGGGACACGCACCGTGAACGGTGGGGAGTGTCGAGGGATAGGGGACTCGGGGTACGAGGGTGGGACACGCACCGTGAACGGTGGGGAGTGTCGAGGGCCAGGGGGACCTCGGGGTACGAGGGTGGGACACGCATCGAGTACGGTGGGGAGTGTCGACCTCGGGACAGGGTGGGACACGCACCGAGTACGGTGGGGAGTGTCGAGGGACGGGGGGACTCGGGGTACGAGGGTGGGACACGCACCGAGTACGGTGGGGAGTGTCGAGGGACGGGGGACTCGGGGTACGAGGGTGGGACACGCACCGTGAACGGTGGGGAGTGTCGAGGGACGGGGGGACCTCGGGGTACGAGGGTGGGACACACACCGTGAACGGTGGGGAGTGTCGAGGGACAGGGGGACTCGAGGTACGAGGGTGGGACACGCACCGTGAACGGTGGGGAGTGTTCGAGGGACAGGGGGACCTCGGGGTACGAGGGTGGGACACGCACCGTGAACGGTGTGGAGTGTTCGAGGGACAGGGGGACCTCGGGGTACGAGGGTGGGACACGCACCGTGAACGGTGGGGAGTGTCGACCGACAGGGGACTCGGGGTACGAGGGTGGGACACGCACCGTGAACGGTGGGGAGTGTCGAGGGACAGGGGACTCGGGGTACGAGGGTGGGACACGCACCGTGAACGGTGGGGAGTGTCGAGGGACGGGGGGACTCGCCGTACGAGGGTGGGACACGCACCGTGAACGGTGGGGAGTGTCGAGCGACAGGGGGACCTCGGGGTACGAGGGTGGGACACGCACCGTGAACGGTGGGGAGTGTGGAGCGACAGGGGACTCGGGGTACGAGGGTGGGACACGCACCGTGAACGGTGGGGAGTGTCGAGGGACAGGGGGACTCGAGGTACGAGGGTGGGACACGCACCGTGAACGGTGGGGAGTGTTCGAGGGACAGGGGGACCTCGGGGTACGAGGGTGGGACACGCACCGTGAACGGTGGGGAGTGTCGAGCGACAGGGGACTCGGGGTACGAGGGAGGGACACGCACCGTGAACGGTGGGGAGTGTCGAGGGACAGGGGGACCTCGGGGTACGAGGGTGGGACACGCACCGAGTACGGTGGGGAGTGTCGAGGGACGGGGCGACCTCGGGGTACGAGGGTGGGACACACACCGTGAACGGTGGGGAGTGTCGAGGGACAGGGGGACTCGAGGTACGAGGGTGGGACACGCACCGTGAACGGTGGGGAGTGTTCGAGGGACAGGGGGACCTCGGGGTACGAGGGTGGGACACGGACCGTGAACGGTGGGGAGTGTCGAGCGACAGGGGACTCGGGGTACGAGGGAGGGACACGCACCGTGAACGGTGGGGAGTGTCGAGGGACAGGGGGACCTCGGGGTACGAGGGTGGGACACGCACCGAGTACGGTGGGGAGTGTCGAGGGACGGGGGGACTCGGGGTACGAGGGTGGGACACGCACCGAGTACGGTGGGGAGTGTCGAGGGACGGGGGACTCGGGGTACGAGGGTGGGACACGCACCGTGAACGGTGGGGAGTGTCGAGCGACAGGGAACTCGGGGTACGAGGGTGGGACACGCACCGTGAACGGTGGGGAGTGTCGAGGGACGGGGGGACCTCGGAGTACGAGGGTGGGACACACACCGTGAACGGTGGGGAGTGTCGAGGGACAGGGGGACTCGAGGTACGAGGGTGGGACACGCACCGTGAACGGTGGGGAGTGTTCGAGGGACAGGGGGACCTCGGGGTACGAGGGTGGGACACGCTCCGTGAACGGTGGGGAGTGTCGAGCGACAGGGGACTCGGGGTACGAGGGTGGGACACGCACCGTGAACGGTGGGGAGTGTCGAGGGACAGGGGACTCGGGGTACGAGGGTGGGACACGCACCGTGAACGGTGGGGAGTGTCGAGGGACAGGGGGACCTCGGGGTACGAGGGTGGGACACGCACCGAGTACGGTGGGGAGTGTCGAGGGACGGGGGACTCGGGGTACGAGGGTGGGACACGCACCGTGAACGGTGGGGAGTGTCGAGGGACAGGGGACTCGGGGTACGAGGGTGGGACACGCACCGTGAACGGTGGGGAGTGTCGAGCGACAGGGGACTCGGGGTACGAGGGTGGGACACGCACCGTGAAAGGTGGGGAGTGTCGAGGGACAGGGGACTCGGGGTACTAGGGTGGGACACGCACCGTGAACGGTGGGGAGTGTCGAGGGACGGGGGGACTCGCCGTACGAGGGTGGGACACGCACCGTGAACGGTGGGGAGTGTCGAGGGACAGGGGGACCTCGGGGTACGAGGGTGGGACACGCACCGTGAACGGTGGGGAGTGTCGAGCGACAGGGGACTCGGGGTACGAGGGTGGGACACGCACCGTGAACGGTGGGGAGTGTCGAGGGACGGGGGGACCTCGGGGTACGAGGGTGGGACACACACCGTGAACGGTGGGGAGTGTCGAGGGACAGGGGGACTCGAGGTACGAGGGTGGGACACGCACCGTGAACGGTGGGGATTGTTCGAGGGACAGGGGGACCTCGGGGTACGAGGGTGGGACACGCACCGTGAACGGTGGGGAGTGTCGAGGGACAGGGGGACTCGAGGTACGAGGGTGGGACACGCACCGTGAACGGTGGGGAGTGTTCGAGGGACAGGGGACTCGGGGTACGAGGGTGGGACACGCACCGTGAACGGTGGGGAGTGTCGAGGGACGGGGGACTCGGGGTACGAGGGTGGGACACGCACCGTGAACGGTGGGGAGTGTCGAGGGACATGGGGACTCGGGGTACGAGGGTGGGACACGCACCGTGACCGGTGGGGAGTGTCGAGGGACGGGGGACTCGGGGTACGAGGGTGGGACACGCACCGTGAACGGTGGGGAGTGTCGAGGGACAGGGGACTCGGGGTACGAGGGTGGGACACGCACCGTGAACGGTGGGGATTGTCGAGGGACAGGGGACTCGGGGTACGAGGGTGGGACACGCACCGTGAACGGTGGGGAGTGTCGAGGGACAGGGGACTCGGGGTACGAGGGTGGGACACGCACCGTGAACGGTGGGGAGTGTCCCTTCCCTCCCCCGCCCCCCAATATCGGCCCGTAAGACGTAAGAGGGCACGTGAGTGCGTGCGTGCGCCTGTGTGACGTCACCTGTGGGGGAGCGCTGCTATTTAAAAACACCTGAATGGACGTTTCTGATGATTTCGGTGGGACAACAACATTAATCCCGGGTTTCATCACTGAATCCAGTGTTGTGAGATGTGAAGTCCCCTGTTATGTGTCCGGCTGTGCCGTGTTGTTGGTGGAGTGGGCAGCGTAGTCTTTGTCTCCATTCGGGTCACAACACCAGAATTGCCAGCGGGGTCCACACACAGTGTATTAGTCAACAGAAAACCTCCCGTCCCTGCAGTCTCTGTCTCCTGGTAAACTCAACACCCCGACAATGTGGACCATAGACACCCCTTCCTCTCAGAGTCAGGGGATCACTCAGACAGCTGATCGCTGAGAGGAATTATATTTATTGGTCATTAAAGTTCACCCAGATTCGTGTGGACGGATTTGATGTGGAGTTCGGGGTGTCACAGTGAAAGGGCCGGACGGCCGAACTCTCTCCGTTGTCCAAACATCCTTCCAGGTGAGGCGACACTTCACCTGTGAATCTTCCGGGGTCGCCCGTTGTGTCCGCTGCTCCCGATGCGGCCGCCTCGACACCGGTGACACCAGATCCTCCGCAGTTGTGCGGGGTAGGGTTGTTTTTTTTGGGGGGGGTTCCCATTTGTGCGGGAGGGGTGGGTTTTGGGGGTTGACGATCGGGCTGCCGTTCTTTTTTATACGGGGGTGGGCTGGGAGTTTGATTTTTCTCTCTGGACGTCTTTCATGTTCTTTCTTTGTTTCGTGACTCTGTGGGGGAGAACTAAATCTCAGTTGTTTATAAATACCTGCTTTGATAGTAAATTAAGCTTTGAACTATCCGCTCCGAGCGGGACTTCCCGGTGTCCAAACATTTTCATTCCCATTTCCATTCCCGTTCCGACGTGTCAACTCATTGCCTCCTCTTGTGCTAAAACGAGGCCACCCTCAGGGTCCAGGATCAGCACCTCATATTCCGTCTGAGTACCCCCTCCCCTCCAACCTGATTGCATGAATATCGATTTCTCCTTCCGGTGAACAAATCTCCCCCTCACCCCGCCCTCCCACTCCCTCTCTTCCTCTCTGACATTTCACATCCTCTCACTTCAGCATGTCAGGCAGCATCTATGGATGGGAATCAACATTTCGGACCAAGACCCTTCATCGGGACTCTTGATACCCACATATCTGGAATATCAGCAAGCAAAGAAAATAGAAAGCAGTGCGAAATAGGGAAAACCTTTGACAAAATTTAGTTCAAGCCTTAAAAAATCCTGCTAAACAGAGCTCAATAGTTAACAAATACAACAAAACAATACACTTTCGTCAATACTGACATTGACTTTTTATGAATATATCTTTCTTCCATTTCAATCAGTAAAATACACAAAGATAAATAAGAACTGAAATGACAACTTTAGAAAAGTCTATTTACACT
Source organism: Mobula hypostoma (assembly GCF_963921235.1). Lineage (NCBI taxonomy): Eukaryota > Metazoa > Chordata > Chondrichthyes > Myliobatiformes > Myliobatidae > Mobula > Mobula hypostoma. The sequence continues at coordinate 42,029 of NW_026948194.1, read as the reverse complement.
CAGACCCACTTAGATTAATACTACTGCGTTGCCCTTAAGGCATTTATCTGACTTTGGTGGAGCTGCGCTTTAAATGATTTGTTTGTAACTATTTTCTAGTTAAAGTTAAAGGTTGATAATGAAGTTACAGTATAACAAAGGTAAATTCATTGTCTCTGGTATATCGCGGCGTGTGATGACGTCACCTCCGGTTTCGCCGGGTCTTGTGTAACTTCCGGTCCGGAGGAGGTGTGAAGGTGGGCGCCATGCGTGCAGCGTGATGGTGAACAGCTCCGTGTCCACCCACACAGAAACATTACAGAAGCAACGCCGTAAGTCCCTGTGAAAGTGTTGCAAGTAAAAATATTAACGCCGTTTCTGTCAAGGAAGCGGCGGTTTGGGTGGCGCGCGTGCAGGCTTTTCAATTTCAAACGCGGGGTGGGCTCGGTCCCGGCGGCGGTTTGACGCGACCCCCCGTCGCTCCCCGACTCGGGGCGGCCGGAGACCCTCGCTAAAAGGAGAGAGCGCGGGTGGCCTCCAGAATGAAACAGACGCTGTGTATGTTTGTATTTTTTATCAACAGTTTTCATCATCCGACGTTACTGTGGAAGAGTGAACAGTAAATGGTTAAACTTACTACGACTCTGTCTTCATTGGCTCCGGTTTAACTTGGTGTTTAGTCGGAGTTTCAACACACTGCAGGAGAACACTACAGTGCAAAGGCGGAATCATTAGATGTTTCGACAAGTGGTACGATGGCTTCGCGATCAGGCACCGAGTCGCTTGCACTCAGCGCCGAGAGCAGTCGGACGTGGACAAGTGTGGCTGCCCTCGCAGGAGCTGAAGCAGAAGCCGCCAAGGTGCGAGCGTCATACGCTAACCAAGAAGCAAAACTGAAAATGGAAAAAGCTGCCGGAGAAGCGGAGAACCAGAAGGAAAAGGCAAGGATAGATACAGAGTTAGACGTGCTGACTCTACAACGAGAAGCTGATGCGGTGAAATGTACGTTCTAGACGAGGCAGGAAAATCTGTGTCAGAAAGGGCCGAATTGGAACGCACCAGCGAATATGTCCAATCTCAAATTGACCTGCAGATTCATTCTCCCTCTCCATACTTGCCTGTGGCGTCCCATCTCGTGTGGAATCACAGGGAAGCTTCGTTGCATTGCGTCCACCTGGGGAAGACAACTCACAGTATGAAAGGGCTGACTACGAATACTTCCCGACACCAAACTTACCAGATCCGGCGAGATCAGAGACAAAGGCTGAAGTCAGAACATCAAATCCCATCATGAATGTACACGCTCAGTCATATGTCCCCCAATATATTCCCCCAGCTAGCACACCACCTGCAGCAGAACCCTTGGCACAGTATTTAGCGCGACGAGACCTCGTCAATTCAGGACTGTACCAGTTTGACGGTAAGCCTGAAAATTACCGTGCGTGGTACTCCTCATTCACCAGTGCCAGCGGCGGAGTCCAGCTCACGGCAACCCAAGAGTTGGACCTGATGACTAAATGGCTGGGAAAGGATTCAAGTGAACAGGTGAAACGCATACGCTCAGTGTCCGTCAGCAACCCCAAACTAGCCTTACACAAAGCATGGGAGAGACTGCGGGAGTGCTATGCGGCTCCCGAAACTATTGAGAGGGCGCTATTTCAACGGCTGGACAATTTTCCTAGGGTATCAGCCAAGGACCACACTAAATTACGAGAACTCGGAGATTTACTCATGGAGATTCAGGGTGCTGAGGAAGACGGGTATTTAACTGGCCTGTCGTATCTGGATACCTCACGCGGAGTTGAACCAATTGTGGACAAGCTTCCATTTGGGCTACAGGAAAGATTGGTGTCTGTGAGCTCAGAGTACAAGGAAGAGAACGGTGGTCGATTCCCTCCCTTTGAGTATTTTAGTAGGTTTGTGTGCAGGGAGGCGAAGAGGCGAAACGACCCGAGCTTCATGAATCAAGGCAGCCCCACAACTCACACCAACCTAGTCAAACCCATTTCGAACAATTTTGTCATCAATAAACCCGTCTCAGTGATTAAAACCGAAGTCTCCGCAATCAAGAATGACCCTAGCAAGAATTGCCCATTGCAGAACAAACCCCACCCCCTCAGAAATGGTACATTGTTAATGATCTCTGAAGTGAGTGAAGCTGAGTGGACAGAACAGACCGCTAGATGGCGCTGGAACCACGGCCGCCGCTCTCCCCGGGCAGTACTTTGTTTTCAGTTTCTGACAGCAAATGGCAACAAACCGATCGGAGGTGAAAGTGACGGTGAACCAGACGGAACAGTTCACGGCAACGCGGGACAGGACACGGAGAACAGTGCACACAGAGGCGACGTTCAGGAAACAAACGGGAAAATAATGATAATTGAGTTGATACAAAACGACCTCAGTGATAATGACCAGTAGATCCGCCGCTGCCATTCCCACCGGGTACCGTGTGGCGCAGAAGGAGAGACCGCACTTTCCCCGGGACAGGATCACAATCGCCACTAAATTCACTGGAGAAAGAGAACGGAATGATATAAACATTATGAATCGCAATCAGGCACCCCCAACTTAATCGCCCTCCACTATCCATCAAGGCTACGGTTGAGGTACTGTTAACCTCAGATTCACTGCTATAGGTGGGATCAGATTCCAATGATTCACCACTCAAGACCGTCAAAGAATTTCGTCTGATATCGGTCGTGAACAGTGTATACATTGTTCTGAAAATCTGCCTGATAGGCATCGACTGGACGGTACAGGATACATATTCCCTGCACCCAGACTCTCAAGTCATAGAATCATAGAAATCTAAAGCGCATTACAGGCCCTTCGGCCCACAATGTTGTGCCGACCATGTAAACTACTCCGGAGACTGCCTAGAATTATCTTCCCGCATAGCCCTCTATTTTTCTAAGCTCCATGAACCTCTGCAAATGTCTCTTAAAAGACCCGACTGCATCCTCCTCTATCACTGTCCTTTAAGATTTTTAATGTTTCAAGGACTTGTGCTCCCATTCTTCCGAGCTCTTAAAGTAGGATCCAGTTCATCAAATCTCTCCTGTTTAGCCAAAATCCACATGTTTCCATCTCATGGATGTTATATATGCGCTTTCCAGGAGAAGGTTGTGGGGTAGACTTTCTGAAGGACGAAAAGTGCAATTTAATATAATAATTCCGTTCGATATTCTAAACTATTTTAAACTCAGATGGATTATCTGAAATATTTGCAAATCTTTTAACTGGTTCAGCGTGAATGAACGCACAGGTCATTATTTAAAAGGAACAGCTTGGTGACAGAGCCTCCGGTCCACGTAATCCAATCCCCGTTACAGTCCCGCCACGTCAGAGGCCAAGATGGAGAACATTCCTCTGTTGCGAGAGGGTATTTCTAAAACAAGGAGCACAAGTTGCACACGATACTCCGGTTTCTGCCTCATAATGTCGAGACGAAGTTGGAGTTGGAAAACTTTTTTCTGACAGTGGGATAAAAGCTTCGTACTGAGACTATCAACTGACTATTTCTTACTTAACTGTTCACCGCATTTACACTTGAACAGTCTTCCAGGCGACCTGACAATTTACACACGAGAAATTTCCAGGTTGTTAAGCAAATCGCTATTCAGGTAACACTTTGCCTTTCATTTTCCTCTATAAATTACTTTTAAACACGTTATCTTTTATTTACCATGGATTATCTCGCACACCGAATTTCTTTAAATTGCATTGGATCATTCTGGCGTCCTCCCCCTCCCAATTCCCCAATTCGCCCAATTTCACTTCGCAGGGAATGACAGAAAATAAAACCCGCCATCATAATTCTCCCCATCGCCCAGTTTCACCTCGCGGGGAATGCGAAATAAAAAATAAAACCCGTACTCATAATTCTCCACATCGCCAAATTTCACCTCGCCTGGAGTGCCAGTAAAAAAATGCACCGCGCGATCCCGATACTAAAATAATCGATGCAGTCTATATCATCACAGACAGGGCTCCATTCTGTGCGGGACCACACATGGAGTTGCTTGCTTCCCTGAAAAGGAGTAATATTGCCAATAAATATTAGTAAATGTTGGCAATATTTGTATTTCTTCTCTGACAACTCGTACATCACTGTCTTTACCACGTGGGAATTTATCATGCTAAATCTAAAAACCATGTCACAATAGTTTGTACCATTTTCCAGTTACATCATGAAAAAACTCAGCATTTCCTTTCCATGACTCCAGACCCTGGTAGAGTAGATACTTCGAAATAACTTATTATTACATACTTTATTGGGGATTGGAGAATCGTTCCTGTTATTGCTGGTGGACTAGACTGTTTAGTTTGCCCTTGACGGTTTCTTTACGTACGCTGTATTCACCAACAGTTGATATATTTGAAATGTTCTGCTATTTGGTTTGAGCGTCGGACTCACGGTCTGAAGGTTGTGAGTTGGAGTCTCGGCCAAGGCAGCGTGTTGTGTCTTTGAGCAAGGCACTTAACCACACACTCCAGTCCACCCAGCTGAGAATGGGCACCGGCAAATGCTGGGGGTTAACCTCGCGATAGACTGGTGTCCTATCCGGGGTTGGGGGGGGGGTGGGCGAGTCTCGTACTCTCAGTCGCTTCACGCCACAGAAACCGGCATAAGCACCGGCCTGATGAGCCTCAAGGCTCGGGACAGACTTTAACTTTAACCCAAGATGGAGCCGACTAAATTCACAATCCTTTGCAGCTTCTTTCGGTCCTGTGCAGAGGCTCTTCCCCCCAATACCAGACAGTGATGAAGGTGGCAGAATGTATCCCCGGTCACTCACCCCTCTCCCATTCCAGTTTCTTCCTCCATCTGTCCCACTCGCTGTCTCTCCACCTTCTCCCTCTCCGCCTCTCTCTCTGGCCTCTTTATCTCTTCTTCTCTCTGCTTGCCCCTCTCTAACTCCCTCTCCCCTTTCCATTTTCTCCCTCTCTCACTCACCCACTGTCTCTCTGCCTCTCACCCTCTCCGTTTCCTCTCTGTCTCTCTCTCCTCGCTCTATCCTCCTCTCCCTTTCCTCTCTCATTTTCCCTCACGTATCTTCTCTCTTGCTCCCTTCTCTCTATTCCTCCTCCCTCTTACTTCCCACTTTCACTCACCTCCCTCATTTCCACCTTCCTTCTCCCCTCTCCCATTCCATTTCCCCTCACCCTCCCTAACCCCTCTCCCTTTTGACTTTCACCCTCTCTCCATCACTCTCTGTCTCTCGCCTCTGTCTCTCAACTCTCTCTCTCTCTCAAACACATACCTTTCTCTCTCACTCAGCTTCTTCTCCGCCTTCATATATACCTTCATATCAGGCTGTTCTCGCTGCCCCCGCATTCAACAAGTTCCCTCTGGGATTCCTACTCTCTGGTCTACGGAGTACTGGGTTAATAGTGCTGGTCCCCGGCATCTGATCTGACGGGAAGCTCTGCACTGGTGAATACTGGAGCAAAGCATTCATTAACGACCTCCACTGCCGCCCCCGACTCCAGGCACATGTTTCTTTCCTCCTGTATCCCTCGTCGTTTCTACGCTCTCGTCCTCCTGGTCTCCTCCTCGCCAATGCACACTCCTAACACTAAGGTCCACTGTTTGGCTCCTTCTTGGCGACCTTGTAACTCTCCAGAACCCTCTCTGATGATTTCGGCTTCTTAACCCTTAAGCATGCTTCTTTCTTCCTCCGGAATGGATATTCCTCATCTCGTCACAGCCGTGACCCCTTCCAGTTAGCATACTTTCCCTACCTCAGCGGGACAAACCTGCCCAGAACGCCAAGCAAGGGCGCCCGGAACAACCTTCACATTTCTGTTGGGCATTTCCCTGAACACATCCGTTCCTGGTTCACATCCCCAGGTTCCTGCCTCATAGCGTCATGATGGGTACTCCCGCAAATTAAACACTTCCCAATATATTCTGCTCATATCCTTGTCCATGGCTCTGTAAAAGTTCAGGGAGTTGTCGTCAGTATCACCAAAATACTCGCTGAGCCTCGTATGTCTCAGTTGAGTTTATTCTCTTCAAGCATCGGCTTTCTAAATTATTTCTAAACTTTTCTAAATTAAACAATACTACGTCACTGTTTGCATTCTTTTTGCGCTCCCTCTCTTGTTTATTTATTTATTGTTTGTTTCGGTGCTTTTGGACGTATTGCACTGTACACACATTTCACGGCATTTACTGGAGACAGTAAACGTGATGCTGGTTCCGATTCTGATGATGGACATGAGGAGCCGGTGATGATCCATAATATGCACCGTTACTGAGACCTTATTCGGAGCCGGAAAAGCCGATGCACATTCGGTATCGGGAATATTTGTCACAGAGGTTATTATAGAGATTTTTAACCTTCAATGTCAAAAAGCGGGAGTTACTTCAATACATTCCGTGCTGCCCTTGTCAATCATGCCCGCACACTGGGCTGCTGAGTTCACTGTGACTGAGGAAGTATGGACAAAGTTGGAATAAGGTGATGGAATCCGTGTGGTCCACAATGACACTGGGCAAATAACGCAGACTGTGCAGGCCCGCTGTAAAGTTCATATGTGGGATTGGTTTCAGGATAAATTGTGAGATCGCTCAGAGCTAACATTTGCTTTGAGAGATATGGAGCGAGATATCGTACAATTAATATCAAACAAAATGAATGTGAAGGCTAGAATAGAAGTAGATACGAGAAAATCTGCAGATGCTGTAAATTCAAGCAACATACATAAAATGCTGGTGGAACGCAGCATGTTGTGTGTGTTAATATAAGTAGGTGATAGGTCATGACTGGCATTTCAATCCGGAGTGCGGGGAACAGCTTTAAAAACTTTCTGATTGTCTACGTTACTAGACGGTGTTATGGACTGAGCTTTAAGCATTCCCCGCGGTGCCGAGAGAACCCAGAAGTAGAAACGGCGCCTTGTTTGTTAACTGACTGTAACTAACTCGAGTTATTGTGCAACCTCTGTGTTTTTTTCACCGGGGTATAGATTAATGTATAAAAGGGCAGCGAGGTCAGAACGCAGGCGAGTGGCTCTCAGTGCTAGCAGTGCGGTACATTTTGTACAACACCCGAACATGGCTATACCAACAATCCGGCATGTGAGGATTGTATTTTACCCTATTCTCGCAGCTTTCGGTGGTCCGGGTAAGTCGACACATCCTCTGTCTGAAATGTTAGGGACGGACTTCTATTAACAGTCATTTCACTGGGTGTTGATTACCGGTGAAACCGACCCACCGCTGTTGAATGGTTCGTCTCCGCTCCACACGCTGATGCAGGGTCAAGTTCACTGTCACCCCGACCCCCCATCCCGCCCCCAAAGTTCATCATAGACGATGCTGCTGAAATTCAGGGAGATCAATCCTTTGGATTTCCGATCAAACCTTTCATTATCTGTCTTACCCGAACCAGTTGGGAATTATAGTAAACATAGCTAGCACAAGAATGGGGTGTCCAGCAAGGGATTTGAATTAATTTCTCCCTGTCGCACCTTTAAGATGATAATGAATGTGATCAAAAATGGCGGATATATTCAAGTGAGAACTTATTTATTGATAGACGTTTCGGAAACTATTCAAGTTTAAGCTAGATTGCGTACAAGCGACACAAGACGAGTCAGTGAAGTCTGATTCTGTTCACCGGGCCCTGCGCTCTTTCACTGACTAAACGGAGGGAACGAGGGCATTGGTTTCACCCTGGGGCTGATGACCGATAGCGGGCACGGCCCCACTGACTCCGGGCCACTACCGGCTCAATAATAGAGTTCCGTTGAGTGGATTCTGTCGACTGCACATCAGCGGAACCTCCTACAGCTACTGTGTTCAGCTCTGTCACGGCTCTCATTCACTACGGCTGGTGTCTAAATGGGGCTTCGAGGGTAAGAGCAATTGAAATGACGATCCCACGGGTAGGGAATGTAGGGCACAAGGGAGGTATGGGAGAAGATGGTGATCTCCCCTATTTTTCTGGGATGTGATGGCGAATGAGCAGCAGTGCTGCCCCCTCTCGGTTACTTCGCCAAGGTGACATCGAGAGCACGTCACCAGCAACTTAACCTGGAGCAGTGCTGCCCCCTCTCGGTTACATCACCAAGGTGACATCGAGAGCACGTCACCAGCAACTTAACCAGGAACAGTGCTGCCCCCTCTCGGTTACATCGCCAAGGTGACATCGAGAGCACGTAACCAGCAACTTAACCAGGAGCAGTGCTACCCCCTCTCGGTTACTTCGCCAAGGTGACATCGAGAGCAAGTCACCAGCAACTTAACCAGGAGCAGTGCTGCCCCCTCTCGGTTACATCGCCAAGGTGACATCGAGAGCAGGTCACCAGCAACTTAACCAGGAGCAGTGCTGCCCCCTCTCGGTTACATCGCCAAGGTGACATCGAGAGCACGTCACCAGCAACTTAACCAGGAGCAGTGCTGCCCCCTCTCGGTTACATCGCCAAGGTGACATCGAGAGCACGTCACCAGCAACTTAACCAGGAGCAGTGCTGCCCCCTCTCGGTTACATCGCCAAGGTGACATCGAGAGCACGTCACCAGCAACTTAACCAGGAGCAGTGCTGCCCCCTCTCGGTTACATCGCCAAGGTGACATCGAGAGCACGTCACCAGCAACTTAACCAGGAGCAGTGCTGCCCCCTCTCGGTTACATCGCCAAGGTGACATCGAGAGCACGTCACCAGCAACTTAACCAGGAGCAGTGCTGCCCCCTCTCGGTTACATCGCCAAGGTGACATCGAGAGGACGTCACCAGCAACTTAACCAGGAGCAGTGCTGCCCCCTCTCGGTTACATCGCCAAGGTGACATCGAGAGCACGTCACCAGCAACTTAACCAGGAGCAGTGCTGCCCCCTCTCGGTTACATCGCCAAGGTGATATCGAGAGCACGTCACCAGCAACTTAACCAGGAGCAGTGCTGCCCCCTCTCGGTTACATCGCCAAGGTGACATCGAGAACACGTCACCAGCAACTTAACCAGGAGCAGTGCTGCCCCCTCTCGGTTACATCGCCAAGGTGACATCGAGAGCACGTCACCAGCAACTTAACCAGGAGCAGTGCTGCCCCCTCTCGGTTACATCGCCAAGGTGACATCGAGAGCACGTCACCAGCAACTTAACCAGGAGCAGTGCTGCCCCCTCTCGGTTACATCGCCAAGGTGAAATCGAGAGCACGTCACCAGCAACTTAACCAGGAGCAGTGCTGCCCCCTCTCGGTTACATCGCCAAGGTGACATGGAGAGCACGTCACCAGCAACTTAACCAGGAGCAGTGCTACCCCCTCTCGGTTACATCGCCAAGGTGACATCGAGAGCACGTCACCAGCAACTTAACCAGGAGCAGTGCTGCCCCCTCTCGGTTACATCGCCAAGATGACATCGAGAGCACGTCACCAGCAACTTAACCAGGAGCAGTGCTGCCCCCTCTCGGTTACATCGCCAAGGTGACATCGAGAACACGTCACCAGCAACTTAACCAGGAGCAGTGCTGCCCCCTCTCGGTTACATCGCCAAGGTGACATCGAGAGCACGTCACCAGCAACTTAACCTGGAGCAAATGCGCAGTTCGGCTGCAAACCGTTTTAGTTCACTGAATGAGGAGTTTTTATTCTCTCTTGGAACATATTTCCCCGGTAATTTTGCCGATCGCTGTCGGAAATAGTATTTTCACATTGGATTCCAAGAACGCTTCTCCTCGCCCTGTTTGTAACTCACAATTTGTGACTCTTTCCCTAGCGAACCTATTGACAACGGTGGTCCTCTTCCGAGGGAATTGCGGCCTTTCCAAATGTATATCGCTCTACATGGCTTTCATGGCAATGGCAGATCTCCTGGTGATGATCGTCTGTGTAATCGCGTATCATATCGTCATGTACCAGTTTCCATTCTCCTTCCTGTCCTATACATCCGTCTGTAAGGTCGTCCTGTACTTCAATTCGACCTGCCTGGAAACCTCGGTCTGGTACACTGTCCTGTTCACAGCCGATCGGTTTGTAGCGATCTGTTGTCAGAAGCTTAAAACGAAATATTGCACGGCGAGGACAGCTGTTGCCGGCATTATAACCGTTCCGCTCCTGATGCATTTACAGAACGTCCCGTATCTATTTGAGTATAAACCTGTGCGTGTAGTTAACGGTATTCAATGGGACTGTCAGCCGAGCTCGTGGTTCATTACGTCTCTTGTAGGCGTCGCATTCTCCTTTCTGCAGAGTATTTTAACGGTTATATTACCTTTTGTTCTGATAACCCTGTTTAACTGTCTGACGGTAAGGCGCATTTTATTAGCCAGTAAAGTACGCCGCGGACTGCGCGGTCAAGGCAGTCAAACACAGAAGGATCCAGAGATGGAAGGCCGCCGGAAATCCATCATTTTACTCTTTAGTGTGTCCGGCAGTTTCATTCTGTTGTGGCTGTCGGTCACTGTGATCTTTCAGATCACCCGACTCGCAGGAACCGCGCATTACGAAGGTGATTACACCGACTCTGCCTATGTCGCCATTGAAGCCGGCTACATGATCATGTATCTGAGTTCCTGCACGAACGCCTGTATTTATACAGCGACCCAGGCTAAGTTTAGAGAGGAAATGCGGCTAGTGTTAAAATCTCCTTGGACTTTGTTTTTCATACTGGTTAAAAAAAAACACAGGCAAAGCAAAGCACATGTTCCTAAAGTTCGAAAGTTCATTACCCACTAATTCTGCGCATCGGAAATCTGTCATTGGGTCGCGATGTACATCTGCGTTTTATGTGTTTAACTATAACGTGTCTCGCTATTAAATTGACTTGGAGTCAAATATAACTCCATTTCCGTGCAGAAGCGTCCTTGATAGCCGTTACGTCATCAACAATCCTGGTATCCGATCGCTCAGTTGATTTCAGTCACTCGTTGCGTTTGACAGCTGCGTTGACACTCAGGGCTCATTTGGCCGCAGGGTAACTCGGGTAAAGGTGGAGCCATCGGAATGACTTTTACACTGGCAGTGGAGATTCGCTGCGGTCAGCGCTGTGACAGAGCTACCTTCTTGTAGATTGCAGTGCGGAATCAATATTGCATAGATTCTGCCCCAGCTCTACTATAGCGACCTATGCCAATCCCCAGAGCCATAATCCAGCCCGTATCCCTCTCTACCTTTGTTAACCAAGGTTTATCCAGGCACGTTTCCATTGTTTTATTATCACCTGCATCCAGCACGTCTGCTCTAGACATAACCACGCCGCACTGGGCGAGAAAAAGAGAATGTCTTCAGATCTGTGTATGGACGTGCCACTGCTGACATAGGAGAAGACAAAGTTGTTGGCTATCTGTACAATATATACCTCCTCATAATTGTATAAATTTTACAAGGACCATTCATTTTATTTGCTATTTCAGACAATCAAACTTCTCCTTTTGGTTTATCCCCTTCCTCACAGTCCAGGAAACAATCTGGTGAACTTTGATCTACCATAGCTCAGTTCTTACAACATCCTTCCCATGGCGTGCAATCAGAATTGCACCCATTGCTCTCAGTCTGTTATCACCAGTGCTCCGTATCGCTGTCAGACCGAGTCGGAATTCTTCCACTCAAATCCTCGGTGAACAATGCAAGAATAACAAAATCCACTTTCGCTGTACTGTCCTCCTGCATTCAGAAAGGTATGGCCTAGCATTGAAAGGTTACAACTAAAAACGACCCTCCAAAGGTCTATATGTCCTCCCAGATTTTTATTTCACAATGTGGATAAGTCTCATTTTGTTTCACATCCTCTTTTACAAACAATAAAGGATCCAGCGTCAAATCTACAGCTCGCCGCTTATTGCCGGCGTCCGGGAGGAGAGACACGCTCGCACACTACCATTCGCATCCATTTACCAAGCTAATTGTGTGACTAGTTTGCCAATTCATCTCCGCGTCCCTGTATCTGTCATGGGTGCCTTGTTAGAAACATTACTGAAGGCCATCCAAACTCTATCTACCTTCCTGCTTCGTTAAATCGTCGAGATTGTTCCTTTAAAAGCACAATCATATTTATGACACATGCCGTCCCCGGCACAAGACCACACGGCTACGGCGCAGGGATCCGCATAGGCTCTGCGTATGGGTCGCGGCGACGCCGTACCTACGGCGTCGATTTGACGCAGAAGTATAAATAAGCCTTGTCTCCTTATTCGCTTCGTTGAACTGCCTTCCGAGCTGTATATACATATATTCTGTTAACCGGAATTTTCTGCCATGCCATTCCCATACCGATATAAAGAGAGCTGATCTCAATATTCAGGAAATGAAGTGATAAGGGGAGCGATGTGGAAACGGTGAAGAAATGAGAAAAAAGATATTTAAGGAGGCACAGACGGTAAACGACGTTTGGGGGATAAATTGAAGACGGGTGTTTGCATAACTAATGACACAACTAAATCGAGATGGCTGGGTTTATAATTCTATGCACTTGTATCCAAATCACTGCAAGGTCCCGTCCAAACCAGTCCCATGATCCCAGAGTTCAGCGCTCTTTCAGTCACGCCCGCACGGCCCTCCCTCCACCGCGGACGTCCATCCTTCAGCTACCCGAGGTGAAATTTCCGCGGTCCCATCCGTCGGCTCAGTCGCCTGTCCATTCCTTCCACTTTTGAGCATTCTCTCCGTGGAAAACTGGGCGAGAATCGCATCCCGTCAACAACTCATCCACAAGAATGCTCCAAGCCGTATGGTTATGGACACGTAACTGAAAGTGTTCCGGGAGAACGAAACGGGGCAAATAGAGCAAAGCCTCCTGTGTAATAACTGGGGAATAGCGATCACACTGTGAAAATCCGCGGAAATCCGGGTGGGCATATGAAATACAACAAGAAGCTATTCCTTAATGAGACATTATCACGACTAATATATTCCCACGAAGAAGTATTTCCTTTTTCCGCATTTAAACTCATTGAGTTATATAAAAAATGAATATTTTGACGTATTTCAAAGAGTGAGCCGCCGCGGAACTTCGGGTGTAAAGTTGCTAGCGTTCACTCCATTTCCTGAAGGGTATTCTCCCCGTCACATTTCCAAATTATCCCTTTTCTTAACTCCCCACCTGGGAAAAATTCCCTCCGTGTCCTTTCTTTTGTATCCTGCCGTCAGTGTGGAAGTTTGATTCAGTTCATTTCTGTCTCTTGTATTCACTCCATGGATCTCCTCAGCTCCGGCCTCCTGCATCCATTCCACACCCTCACACTCCTCATTTGGAGCTTCATTCCATTCTCACAGTTCCCATGTCTCCGCTGTACTTTTCCAATGTTGGAAGATTCTCCACACAGTTTTCTCTGAGGTTCCGTCCATCTGCCAATGGAGAGAAATTCCTTTCTGCATCTCAGTTATGTCCTCTGCATGTTCTCCCGACACCTCTCCCGAATTCAGCACAGTGAGATCCGCCCGGTCTTCATCCTCTTCAATTTCTATTCGTCAGCAAGATTCTACCAACCTTCACAACTCTTTTTATTTTCTCTGCCACTCCACGTCTTTCAGCATTTTGAAGGGAACATTTTTTACGTGATTTTCTGAACTACTCGGCCCTCGCCACCATTATGTCCTGGTCCTGGATGAGACACATCCACTGTGATCCAGGGACATAGAATTGAGCAAAACAGCGGGCTGAGCGCTGGCGAGATTCTTGGCCGTCTCTGGAGTAGGTCTCTCTGCTGTGGGCCGAAGGGCCGGTAACGTGCTGTCAATATCTATGTTCTTTTTCAATCTTTTTATTAACTTTCAAAATTAAACATAACAATAATAGTAACGATACATAGAGATCGGGATACAATAATAACAGTTAGCATGTACAAGCACAAATTCCAAGTAGCAAATATAGTTTAGCCTCCCAACCTCATAGTAATTCACCATGAAAAAGATATTTTATAAACAGTGAAAAAGAAAACCCCCTAAACTAAAAAGAAACTAAACTAAAAAAAAACAGAAACGAACAGAGCTTGGGCTGTCATATTACACTGGCAAAAATTATTTGTCGATAACTCCGCTCCTCGAAACATGAACAAAAAAGAATTACTACAAAGGATTCAGAAAGGGTCAACTTACATCATATGAAACTATTGAATAAATGGCTTCAAAGTTTCTTCAAATTCAACCGAAGGATCCATAGTACCGCTCCTAATTTTTTTCCAAGTTTAGGCATGCTATCGTTTGGGAAAACCATTGAAATGTAGTGGGGGAATTAGAATCTTTCCATTTACATAAAATAGATCTTCTGGCTATTATTGTAACAAATGCAATTAGACGACAAGCTGACATGGATAAACGACTAGAGTCTATCACTAGTAGTCCAAAAATTGCAGTAATAGGATGAGGTAGTAAATCAATTCGCAGAACTACTGAAATAATATCAAAAATATCTTTACAATATTTTTCTAAAAGAGGACAAGACCAGAGCATATGTGTGAAGGAAGCTACCTCAGAATGACATCTATCACAAACAGGATTTATATGGCAATAAAAACGAGCTGACTTATCCTTGGACATATGAGCCCAGTGAAGCACCTTGAACTGTATCAAGGCGTGTCTGGCACACATTGAGGAAGTATTGACTAATGTTCTATGTTCACACAGTTTTCTCACTCCATCCAGAGACAACAGTAATGGAGAGGTACAGCTGTTAATTTTGTGTACTTCATTGAATGTTTAAAGACACGTCGCCTGTGTTCTGGACAAACGACAGGCGGATCAGTAACCGCTCCTGCTTATCGCCGACCATTGTGTTCCTGCCACTTTAATTCCCTATTCCTTGTAAGTTCTGATCTTTATGTGTCTGGCCACATGCACTGATATACAGGTGAAACACCCTGGTTTCCTTGGCTGCGTAAGTCTAAGGAAAATACTCTGAATTCCCACCAAACTGGTGAGACTGAGATGGCTCGATCCCACCCCAAACCCCGGGTTGTGTGGGTGCTGTGTAATTTGCTATCCTGTGACAAATAACAGACTGTACACTGCATACGATTAAAGGAATTATACTTATGAATCTTAGCTTAACTGAAAGGTTAGTGAAGAATAACAAAAATAAACTGCCCAATTCCAATCAAACAGTCATACGTGCACACGTTGGAGCTCATCTGGAACTTCTCTGTCACTCAGGCGCTGGGTCCTCGGTCAACGTGAAAGCTCACACCACCTTCCGAACGTCGCTCGCAATCCGTCTCGAACAAACGGGTCTCCCGCCAGGTCCTGTGCTTCGACCGGTTCTCTACAGCGTCTTCTCTCCCCATCTCCCGCCGGACAAAACCCAAGCCCAACCTGAGTGTCCCTCACCAGAGAAACAGCCCCTTCATTCAACCATCCTAATTGGATAGCACAGATTTCTCCTCATCTATTAAGTTCGATCATAAGCCGAACAAGCTGAAAACAAGCTGCTTTTTCGGAACTGCCAATATGAAATACATACAGCACAACCGTAAAAGTAATAACCAGGGCATTACCCTCTCCTCACACCGAAATAGTCATGTCCTCATGACTTGGAAATAATTTGTCATCTCATATTAATAACACCGCTTTCAATGGAATTTCGAGATGTCAGCAACTCCAATCCATTTGTAAAAGGTAGTGACATATCTCACTAGGGGGATAGTCGGAGCGCTCTGTTTCCCTGGCCCTACATAGGCAAGCTGATCCTTCGAGACCTCCTTACCCCATCAACTACTTCAGTTTCAGACACTCCTTGGGATACCTCTGGTGTAGATGACGAGGGTTCCCCCGGTCTATCACTCGTGCCTTCCTGCAACCCGGATCCCTCTGCTCGGCTTCATCCCCAGTTACTCTGGAGCCGAGACCCGCTTCCTAGTCCAGCTGCAAGCCTGCCTGAGCACTGCTAATCCCCCACACAACCCCCACCCCTCGCCCAGGTCACCTGCCCCAGCGAGAGAAAGGATGGGAATTGCTTCATCAATTTTTGGGAAGTTGGTGAAATGCAGCGTATACCACAACCCCTTTACCTCATCCTCCGAGTCCTTCAGTCTCTTCACGTTGCGGCAGAGTCCTCTTACTAGGTGTAGGGTCCAGACCAGGCTCTGGGTTAACACGCACCTCTTGCCCCAGAGGTAGAAAGTGGTTCCGATGCAGAATCCTGACAGGTCCATTCCCATCCTCTGGTATCACTCAGAAAACTAGTACGTTTGGCATTTGACTCTCCATTACATAGGTCGTAGCCTCCCAGCAGTCAGCCAACTTATACTTCCCTGGTAGACCCAAATTCATTATGAGGACTCGGTTTCCAGTCATGCACTGGGAGAACCTAACTTTTTGATCATCTTCTCCATGTGCCTTGCGTGTTACACGCTTGGGCGATCATGGCTTTCCACATCGGAGCATCAATGATATCTCGCACATTTAGATCTGTTCTTTCACAGTGCCCACATATCTTCTTCTTTGCCTTCCTCTTCCGCGTTTCCCTAGCATACGGTCGTGTAATGTAAGACATTCTATTTCTCCCTTTCTGTAGACATTGCCCAGGAATTTAAGTTTCCTCTCATTTAATGTTCTCATTAAAGATCTTTCCGTATGGTCACGTTGGAGTACTGTCTCATTAGTTACCATATCCCTACATGATATTTTCAGCATTCTTCTAAGAAACCATATTTCTGTTGCTTCTAAGTTTCTTTAGAGTTCTGGTGTTATAGTCCGTGTTTCGGAAGCATACAGCAAGATTGACCACATGCAACATTTTAGTAGCCTAAGCCTTGTTGTCAGAGAAGTGTATCTGTTAGTAAAAATGTATTTCATTTTTTGGAAGCTGGTTTTGGCAATGGCAATTCTTCTTTTTATTATTTCCACTTTAGTTCCAGCATCTTGTGATATAAAGCTACCAAGGTAATTAAAGCCGGTCTTTTGTTCAATCTCTTGGTTACCGATGTATAATTGGCAGTCGGGGGTATCCTGTTGTTTTGATTTTACCATACATTTGTTTTTTTACAGTTGATGGTTAGACCAAGATCTGCACTTGTTTGTATTAATTTGTCTAGGAGGATTTGTAGGTCTTCTGCAGCACTTGCTGTTAGGGTAGTATCGTCTACATCTCTTATATTGCTGATGTTAACACCTCCAATTTTTATCCCATCTATGTCTTCTATTTTTCTGAGAATCACTTCATTATAGATATTAAATATTTCCGGTGAGGCAACGCATCCCTGTCTAACTGCCCTTTTAATCTTAGTCCAACTGCTTATATTATCATCAATTTTTACTCCGCTGTTTGATTCCAATATAAATTTTGAAACAGTTGTTGGTCCCTTCAGTCAGTGTTTAGTTTAGCGAGAATTTGAAATATTTTATTATCTTTCATTTTGTCGAATGCTTTAGTGAAAACGATAAAACATAAAAAGACATCATTTTCATATTCAACTGCCCTTTCAGAAAGCATTCATAGTATGAAAATTGTGTTCCTATTTCCTCTATCCTCAATAAACCCATATTGCAGTTTAGAATTTTCTGTCTTAATTTGTTTTTAATTCGACTCAGAACAATTCTCAACAAAATCTTTATTATGTGACTTATAAGACTGATTGTTCTGTAATTTTCGCTGTCAATGATTCTAGGAATTTGTGGCAGTTATAAATACTGATTTCAAGAGATCGTCACTTTTCAACATAATTGTATAAGGGCTAAGAGAATTGTAAAAGAGCGCCTGAAGGCTTTGTGTGTCAATGCAAGGAGCATTCGTAACAAGGTGGATGAATTGAAAGTGCAGATTGTTATTAATGATTATGATATAGTTGGGAACACAGAGACATGGCTCCAGGGTGACCAAGGATGGGAGCTCAACATTCAGGGTTATTCAATATTCAGGAGGGATAGACATGAAAGAAAAGGAGGTGGGGTGGTGTTGCTGGTTAAAGAGGAGATTAACGCAATAGAAAGGAAGTGCATAAGCCGGGAAGATGTGGAATCGATATGGGTAGAGCTGCGTAACACTAAGGGGCAGAAAACGCTGGTGGGAGTTGTGTACAGGCCACCTAACAGTAGTAGTGAGGTCGGGGATGGTATTAAACAGGAAATTAGAAATGTGTGCAATAAAGGAACAGCAGTTATAATGGGTGACTTCAATCTACATGTAGATTGGGGGAACCAAATTGGTAAAGGTGCTGAGGAAGAGGATTTCTTGGAATGTATGCGGGATGGTTTTCTGAACCAACATGACGAGGAACCAACTAGAGAGCAGGCTATTCTAGACTGGGTTTTGAGCAATGAGGAAGGGTTAATTATTAACCTTGTCGTGAGAGGCCCCTTGGGTAAGAGTGACCATAATATGGTGGAATTCTTCATTAAGATGCTTATATTTCACTAAGCAGTAAGTGCAGAAAATGCCAAGAGAAACCAGACACAATCCTGTAGCAGTTTAACTCAAACTGATTACTTACAAAGGTACAATCAAGTGGCATATATCATTCACCAAAATCTTGCTTTAAAATACAAACCATGAATGCCCTCTATCACATTCAAGGCACCATAAATTCAAGCCTGATCCAGTTTTACAGTCAAAATATTATCAATTATGTGATCATCAATACAAGATGGAACAACTCCCTCGATAGATAAAACCATTCCCAACCAACAGATGTTCCTCAATCAGTGGAGCACATCACCATGGGTATTGTTTGTGTCATCAGTCAGAAAACCGAAAGACTTTCTCTGCCAGTCAGCTTCCAAATGTTGCTACTCTGTCATTCATTGCCAAGCCCCGCTGCTGATTCCCTTCTCCTCATCATACATTCTTTCCCCGACCATCATCCAGAGCCCCAAACTCTGCCCTGTGCAGACCCACCTCTGGTTTCTGACCCTGCTCCATCTGCAGAGAATTCAAGGGAAGCCTCTTCAATTAGAGCAGGAGAGAGTAATACAGTGACAGCAGGCCTGAATAGGGATCTTGACAGGATGAAAGCCTGGGCAGACGACTGGAATATCACCTTTGAGCCTACTGAGTGCAAGGGTTGGTGATGTCTAGGAAGAGAAATCCATCTAACCCCGACCTGTATTTTGGGAACTGCAAAATCCTTGGTGTCAATATTGACAGCACGTTGGTATGGGATAAACACGTTTCCACTATGTCATACATGGCTGGACAAAGGCTTGGAGCTCTGTGGAAAGTAGCATCCAAATTAGACAAAGAGGGCAGAGCCACGGTTTACAAAGCCCAGGTACAAAGTATCATGGATGAATGCCTCACAGAGTTCCCTCAGCCAGCTTGATTCCATTCAGAGAAAGGCTCCCAGGATTATAGGTGTAGATGAAAATGCACAATGCAGAATATACAAAATGCACGCCAGCCACAGCCCTGCAGACCCTCACGCCATGCTGCCTTCATCTTATGAGAGACGGCGTACCAGACAATCAAGTTTGTCTATGCCTGCTCAGGCTGTTTCTATGCCTGATGCGAGAAGCCACACACTGGATAGAAGCTTCCTTCACTGTGCTATCAGAATTTGGAACAGCCTTCCAGATGCTGTGGTTGGAAACATCTGCAATGATGGGTTCCAAGCCTTCAAGAGTCAAGTGCACAAACACCTATCATCTCTGGGGTGGAAGTCATATGCTTCTTCATAAGCTATCATGAAGGGGACCAGGATGGCAATGCTTGGTTGTTGGCAAGTAGGGTTAATACTTGACTTTCAAGAGCACTTGTGAGTTATCTTCCGGCTGGACTTAGTCCTTAAACTGCTGGGGAACAGTGCGGAAAGAACAGGTGCTGTTTCCTCCCAGTGGGGATTAGTTTTTAGTTCCAAGTGCTCCTGTTACATTCTGTCACCCTGCAACCTTATCCTTCAATCTCTTTGAATTATGGAGGGCAGCATGTGTATAAATGTCTCTCTCCAGCAGATTTCATCATGATCATCATGACTCCAGTATTTCTACTATTTTTAATTTCTCTTACCTGTACATATGATTTTTTTTTGTATTCTATCGCTGAGCAGCAGTGAACCTTCTGACTGGCCTATCAGAGTTCTCTTTGGGAACTAGTTGACTTGATCAGCATTTCTGATCTGGCTATTGTTCACAATTGCACTTAATAAAAAAAAAATCCCTCAGAGTGATGACTGTTTGGAACCCATCATCACAGAGAGAGTGAGAGGTGAATGACAGGGGAGGATTTAAAAGGACTGTCATGGAACTGAATCACTGGCAGTGTCCAGCCAGCCTGATTTGACTCTCTACAGTACACTAATTGTGTTATAAATTCACTAAGTACCCAAGACAAAGTTTAAAACAGAACTGATTTATTTGTCTAAGATCCAGAATATTAAATTCCAGTCCCATTAAAGGTGAATGTGCAGCAGAAGAAACTCCTCCCATGCCCAGTGACCAGGGTGCAGAACTGGGTGTGGTGAGCAGCAGCAATAATTGCAGAGTTCACCACCGACAGTCACTCTCGAAATTGCATTCAACAATGGCGACAGACAAATATCTAGCATGCAGCTTATTGAAACTTTCTCCCCAGTGTGAACCCGGCAGTATGTCACAAGTATAACATGCTGTAAGGTTTCACTGCTCACGTAATGGCCTCTCTGTAATGTATCACTGCTGAGGTAACGGTTTCTCTGTAGCAGCAATGATTAGGTTACGAATCGACATAACAGGGTTTTGGAGTGCGGGGCTATCCAATGGCAGAAATGTTGTTCTTTCTTGTGAGTCTGGAAGAGAGATTTTCGCTGTATTTTGCTGGGGAGAGA
Source organism: Mobula hypostoma (assembly GCF_963921235.1). Lineage (NCBI taxonomy): Eukaryota > Metazoa > Chordata > Chondrichthyes > Myliobatiformes > Myliobatidae > Mobula > Mobula hypostoma. The sequence continues at coordinate 21,373 of NW_026948194.1, read as the reverse complement.
TGAGAAGACGCAAATGGAGAGAGTGGGCCCTTTTTCTTCTTTTTTTTTTGTTTTCTTTCCTAACCCTATAGTCAAAGTAAGAATTATAAAGCTCAATTATTTAATTGCATATTGTGTACTGTTTGTTATTTCGGGGTACTGATTTGTAACAGGAGACACATCAAGAAGCATCCACCCAAACGAGATTTCTTAAGTTTGGCCGGGCTGGGGGGCTACCACCCCCTATATTAAGCTGCTAGCCGAAGCGAAAGTTTCATAAGGTTAGATGACTGAGTGAATCGCTTCCCACGTTCACAGCAGGTGAACGGCCTCTCCCCAGTGTGAACTCAATGATGCACATTTGGTTGATTTAGCTGACAGAATCTCTTTCCAAAGTCTGAGCAGGTGAATGGCCTCTCCCTAGTGTGAACTGACCGGTGTGTCAGTGGGCAAGATGACCGAGTGAATCCCTTCCCACAATCTGAGAAGGTGATCGGCCTCCACCTGCTGTGAACTCGCTGGTGTCTCTGCAGATGAGATGACTGAGTGAATCCCTTCCCACACACTGAGCAGGTGAATGGCCTCTCCCCAGTGTGAACTGACTGGTGTCTCTGTAGTTGAGATGACCGAGTGAATTCCTTCCCACAGACTGAGCAGGTAAACGGCCTCTCCCCAGTGTGAACTGACTGGTGTCTCAGTAGGTGAGATGACAAAGTGAATCCCTTCCCACAGTCTGAGCAGGTGAATGGCCTCTCCCCAGTGTGAACTCGCTGATGTACCTTCAGTTGGGATGAGCAAGTGAATCCCTTCCCACAGTCTGAGCAGGTGAATGGTCTCACCCCAGTGTGAACTCGCTGGTGTATCTCTAGAAGAGATGACCAAGTGAATCCCTTCCCACAGACTGAGCAAGTGAATGGTTTCTCCCCAGTATGAACTCGCTGGTGTATCTGTAGATCAGATGAACGAGTGAATCGCTTCCCACACACTGTGCAGGTGAACGGCCGCTTCCCAGTGTGAACTGACCGGTGTTCTTGTAGGTTAGCTAACTGTGTGAATCCCTTCCCACACTCTGAACAGGCGAATGGCCTCTCCCCAGTGTGAACTCGCTGATGTACCTTCAGTTGGGATGAGCGAGTGAATCCCTTCCCGCAGTCTGAGCAGGTGAATGGCCTCTCCCCAGTGTGAACTCGCTGGTGTACCAGTAGGTCGGTTGACCGAGTAAATCCCTTCCTGCAGTCTGAGCAGGTGAATGGCCTCTCCCCAGTGTGAACTCGCTGATGTACCTTCAGTTGGGATGAGCAAGTGAATCCCTTCCCACAGTCTGAGCAGGTGAACGGCCGCTCTCCAGTGTGAAGTCGCTGATGTACTTTCAGTTGGGATGACTGAGTGAATCCCTTCCTGCAGTCTGAGCAGGTGAATGGTCTCTCTCCAGTGTGAACTCTCTGATGTACCTTCAGCTTAGATGAGCAAGTGAATCCCTTCCCACAGTCCGAGCAGATGAATGGCTTCTCCCCTGTGTGAACTCGCTGATCTGTCATTACGTTAGATGACCGTGTGAATCCTTCCCCACAAATTCAGCAGATGACCAGCATCTGCCCAGTGTGAACTAATTGGTGTGCCCATAGGTGGGAAGACCGACAGAATCCCTTCTCACATGCAGAACAGGTGAATAGCCTTGTCACAGTGTGAACTTCCTGATGTACCTTCAGTTGAGATGACCGAGTGAATCCATTCCCACTGTCTGAGCAGATCAATGGGTTCCCACCTGTGTAAAATGACGGGAATGCCAGTCAGTCTGATGATCAAGTGAATCCCTCCCCACAGTCTGAGCAGGAAGGATGATCGAGTGAATCCCTTGCTCCACTTCTTAAATACATGGACAGAGACAGCTAAACTGGCGTGTTGTGTTCAAGATTCCCATCGACAAATTCCTTGTCATTTTTAACCTGTAAAAAGATATACAAAATCTATCAAAGGGTGTAGGACAACACTTCAGATGAGATCACTTGAGTTGTCAAGGTTTGATCTGGCATCACACTGTTACAGTGAAGTTCAACCCAAGTTGGAGACAGAAATCATCTTCTAACTGGGCACAGTGCTGGTATCTGGAATGACCATCAAATTCTCTGATGCTTTTCCTGTCTCTATAAGAATGGGGCATTTCTGCCATCTCCAATCTGTGACCTGGCTCAGTTTGACTCTCTCCATTGGTATTATACCCTGTTCCCACTGAGCTGCATGGGTTCCTGGCCCCACAGTAACTGAAACACTCTCACACAAATAGCCGGCAGTGCATTCCACACACCCACCACTCTCTGTGTAAAAAACTTACCCCTGACATCCCCTCGGTATCTATTTCCAAGCCCCTTAAAACTATGTCCTCTTGTGTTAGCCATTTCAGCCCTGGAAAAGAATCCTCTGGCTACCCACATGATCAATGCCCCTCATCATTTTATACATCTAAAAAAGGCTCTAAACATAAACAAAGAAATTATACATTGCTTTGAGGATTTGTTAGAAGTATACAAAATTATGAGGGTATGCATAGGGTAAATGCAAGCAGCTTTTTCCACTGAAGTTGGGTGGGATGACAACCAGAGGTCATGGGTAAGTGGGGAAGGTGAAAATTCAACGGGGACATGTGGAAAAGTTGTTTACTGAAATGGTCATGAGAGTGTGTAATGAGATGCCAGCAGAAGTGGTGAACATGACCTCAGTTTCACCATGTAAAAGAAGTTTGGATGGGAGTCTGGATGGTAGGGGTATGGAGGGCGATGGTCCCGGTGCAGGTAGTTGCATTAGACAGCTTAAATGTTTTTTCGACATTGACCAAATGGGCCAAATACCCTGTCTCCATACTGAACGTCTCCATGTTTCTATGACAGAGAAGCTGGCCAAACTTGTTTGGAAGGGAAAAGGTAGGAGTGACAACGGAGCAGCAATGGCTGGAGTTTCTGGGAATAATTCAGGAGCTGGGTGATCGATACATCCCAAAGAAGTGGAAGCATTGGAAACGCAGGAGGACACGACCATGGCTGAAATGAGAAGCCAAAGCCAACATAAAAGACAAAGAGAGGGCAAACAAAAGAGCAAAAACTATTGGGAAGCTTTTAGAAACCAACAGAAGATGACTGAAAACAAAGTCAGATGAGCTGAGGGTGTGGAATTATGATATTGTAGTCATTAAAGAGTCTTGGTAGCACCCAATAGTCTGAGGCATTTAGAAGAACAAATTATCCGGGGCGTCAATATCTGTTGAAGACCAAGGTTCCCTGCACCAGTTACCTTTCAACTTTTATTTTGGCAAGCACATACAAACTCTACACATTCAAAATTCCACTTCTGAAGGCCTCCCACTTACCAAGTGCTCCTTTGCCAGAAAACAGCCTGTCCAGATCCTTTCTGACACCATCAAAATTGACCTTTCTCCAATTTAGAATCTCAACCCATGGTCCAGACCTCTCTTTTTCTATACTTACTTTGAATTTCATGGTATTATGATCACTAATTTCTGTCACCAGCCCTGGATCATTTCGTAACAGCTCATTGCACACTTCTACATCAGGAATTTTACGTACTGATTAAGGGCACATTTGACAAACTCTACCCCATCTAGTTCTTTTACAGTATGGGAGTCCCAGTCAATATATGGAAAGTTAAAATCACTTACTGAATCAACCTTTGTTTCTTGGAATAGTCTGTGATCTCTCTACAAATTTGTTCCTCTAAATCCCTCAGACTGTTGGGTGCAACCAAGTCCCAATAATGGCTACAATATCATAATTCCCTGTCCTGAGCTCATCTGGCTTTCCTACGATGCTTCTTGCATTGTGATATACACAGCTCAGCACATTCATCACACCATGCTCAACCATTTGATTGCTGACTCTGTCTGAAGTCTGAACAACATCTGACTGGTGTCAAGAAAACAAACTCTCACTCATTGTCACAAAAACAAAGGAGCTGATTGTGGACGACAGGAGGAATGGAGACAGGCTAACCCCTGTTGACATCAATGGATCTGGGGTTGAGAGGGTGAACAGCTTTAAGTTCCTCAGCATAAACATCATCAAGGATCTCACATGGTCTGTACATACCGGCTGTGTTGTGAAAAGAGCACAACAGCACCTCTTTCACCTCAGACGGTTGAAGAGGTTTGGGATGGGGCCACAAATCCTAAGAACTTTCTGCAGGGACACAACTGAGAGCATCCTGACTGGCTGCATCACTGCCTGGTATGGGAACTGTACTTCCCTTAATCACAGGAACCTGCAGAGAGTTTGCGGACAGCCCAGCACATCTGTAGATGTGAACTTCCCACTATTCAGGACATTTACAGAGACAGGTGTGTAAAAAGGGCCCGAAGGATATTGGGGACCAAATTCACCACAACCACAAACTGTTCCTGCTGCTCCCATCCAGGAAACGGTACCACAGCAAAAGGACCAACAGGCTCCGGGACATCATTTTCCACCAGGCCATCAGACTGATTAATTCATGCTGATACAAGTGAATTTCTATGTTCTATTGACTGTCCTATGTACAAACTATTTATTATAAATGACTATAAATTAAACATTGCACATTGTTGTGCGATAGCAACAAGAGCACTCTGTGATGGCTATTTAACCTCATTCCCCTTCCTGACTCTCACCCAGTTTCCTGTGTCCTGCACCTTGGGTGTATTTCACCTCTCTTCATGTCATATCTATCACCTCCTCCAACTCCTGGATGATCCGGAATTCATCCATTTCAAGTACCAACTCCTTAAAGTGCAGGGTTACAAGCTGCAGCTGGATGTACATCTTGTAGGTGAAGGCATCTGGGACACTGGAGGTCTCCCCACCTTCCTACCAATGTCTCCTCTTATTAGTAATATCCAATGTGCACAAAAATCTTGTACTGTCCATTTTTTTACACAGTGACAACATATGCACACTGAATTTTATTTAGAGAGGTATTAATTTTAACAGCTAGCAAATCACTGTCAATAAGAACTTTGATCTCCTCTGGGTTTGATCAAGTTTTTCTGCACTCTCGCACAGAATATATAGCAGGCCTGCAAAGGTTAATGGAGGATTTTCTTACCAGAGCTTTTGCACATTGTTTATATGTGGTTTACTTGCTACATTACACTTTAAAAAGGTCAGATTTCCAAATATCACTCCACTTCTTCCCACTTTCAAATTGTCCAGCAACTTTTGCTTCACTACAATACACACAGGTAACACCAGTTTCTGTATTGTACATAAATATTTCCCCTGAACCCTCCCCCCGGAGACTGACAGTGGTGAACTCAGTGATGGCAATGCCAATGAATATGAAGGGAAGGGCAGTAGTCTGTCTCATTGGAGTCTGGCACATTTGTGATGTGAAAGCTACTTGTTGCCCAGGGCAAAGGTGTTTGATATCATTATGTACCCAGAGAGAATGGGTCAAAACATGTCCTCACGGAGAGAAAGTCCAGAAAAGAAGGAGGTGGAACCAGCAACACACACAAAATGTTGGAGGAACTCAGCAGGCCAGGCAGCATCTATGGAAAAGAGTACTGCCTTGCAGAGGGTGGTTAGGGGAGCAGAGAAGGTTATTGGGGTCTCCCTCCCTTCTGTCCAAGACCTCTTTCAGAGGCGATGCCTCCAGAAGACACGGTACATCATTAAAGACCCCTCACACCCTCTGCATGCGCTGTTTGTTCTTCTGCCATCAGGCAAACGTTACAGGAGCATCAAAACTAAAACCACAAGGCGACTAAACAGCTTCCTCCCACAGGCAGTCAGACTGCTAAATAGCTGCTCTACCTGACTCTGCTTTGGACACTTTTAACTCGCACTGGACATTTATAACTGATTTTAACTGACATGTAGCTGTTGTGTTTTACTATTTATTGTTATGTTTATTATTCAGTGTTGTGTTTGTTATGTTATGATCGCACTGCCCCTGAGAAACGCTGTCTCATTCTGCCCTGCAGAGCTGATGTACGGTTAGAATGACAATAGAGTTTCTTGAATCTTGAATCTAATGCTGAGTTCCTCCAGCAATTTGTGTGTGTTGCTTGGATTTCCAGCATCTGCAGATTTTCTCTTGTTTGTGACTGGAGGCAGAACAAAGGTGATTTTCTCAACAGCTGATGTAAAAGATTTTGTTCCCTTTCTCCGAGTTCCCGATCCTTGCATTTAGACAGCTGGAGCTCAGCTCTGTCTGAGAGATCCATCGGTTCCCATTCCCTCATCAGCCGGAAGCTCCCCGGGGCCCGTGTACGGATGGTGGGGCTGAGAGAGAGGGAAGAGAGCAGGACTGTCCCGGGATTGCGGGTCACGGAGTCCGGAGCTCACAGCAACTACCCGAAGTCGGTGTTGAAAACGCCCGCCCGGTGAGACCCCCAACCCGGAGATCCCTTCTTACCTCAACCGATCATCCGGGGCCTTTTGTGCACCGCGCGCTGGTGAGCTCGAGCTTGGTCGGTTTAACGGCTGGGCTACTAATCACGTGACCGGCCCCTCCCCCACCGCTGTCAACAGAGGGTTCATGCGCTCCACCATTCCCATTGGTGTGAATCAATGTCAATCACTACTTCCAACCAATAGCGAAGGCGGATCAGCCGAGAGGGCGTTACCCCGCTGACACCGTCTCCCGAACTTTCCGTCACGGCGGGACAACCGTCAAAGTAAATGTCCGCTTTCTGATTTATTTCCATTTCCCTCCGAGGGAAGTTGGGGCGTTTGTGAAGCGTCTCCTGCGGCCGGAGTCTGATGTGTCGCTGAGAGGTAGGAGGAGACCGCTCGGCCCGTCGGTTTGATGCCGGTTCCCCGGGGAGGGAGAGGGGGATTTTATTGAAAGGATGAAGACGGTGAGAGAGGGGGCGGACAGGATGTTTGTCCCGGTGGGGACAGGAGGGGCTCATCTGTGGAAATGTCTGAGCCCACGGTGGTGGCGAGCAGAGGGATTCACCACATTGGGGGGCAAACACCGGCAGACTGTTGCCCTGCAAGCGGGGCCAATGGTCCGGGCAAAGTGACAATTATTTGTGTTTTGTTGAGACTGTACCTGGAATATGGTGTAAAATCCCGCTCCCCACACTAACACGGGTCATACAGACCAAAGAACAAACTGCCGGAGGAACTCAGTGGGTCGGGCAGCATCTGTGGAGGGAAATGGACCGTCAACATTTCGGGCCGAGACCCTCCCTCTGGACTGAGAGTGGACGGGAAATAGTCAGAGAAAAGAGGTGAGGGGTGGGGATGGGGCAAGAGCTGGGGAGTGAGAGGTGGATCCAGGTGAGGGGGAGGTGGGAAGGTGGAAATAGTGATGGGGGGGAGGTGAGTGTTTGGGGCAACACGGGGCTGCAGAAGATGGAAATTAATTCCATAGAGGATCAACAAAGAGGTTAGAGAGTATTTGTTATAGAGAGTGCAATGAACATTCACCAGACTGATCCCTGGAGTGGTGGGGTCATCATATGAAGAAAGATCAAATGTGATAACCCTTTTATTTAGAGAATCGAGGACTGAGAGGTGAACACATTGAAATGCACAATATCATTACCGGTTGAACCAGGGATCTCAGTCTCTGAAAAAGGGGGTGGACTGTCCGGGAGTGAGATCAGGGGAAATGTCTCCACTCCGAGGGGTGTGAATGTCTGTAAATCCCCACCACTGAGGCCGGTGAAGACTCAGTGATCGTCCTCACATAAAACAGAGGCCGGCAGATGTGTGGAGACCGGAGGGATCGAGGAAATGAGGATCGGGCAGAAACATGTGGTTGAGATGGGAGAGCAGCCGCCATCTTGATGGTTAGAGGGGCTGAATGGCCACCTCCTGCTGTTTCTCACTTGATGTTTCAGTGTTCCTGTCCAGTGAGGCCGGAGGAATGTGAATAGAAATTAGTGTTTATGCACATGGACTGATTTAAATGAAACCTGCACATTTCCGGTTTGGGTCTGAATTGTGTGTTGGACCGGGATGGGAATCGAGCCTGTGACTCTGTGACCTGGGGGTGGAGGGAAAGGGACAGGGAAGATCTGGAGGAAAAAGTAAAAATGTATCTGGTGTAAATATGGAATAATGTGGGAAATGCAGCAGATGGGTCGGGCAGCGTGTGAGGGGTGAGGACCAGAGTCACCGGTTCAGGTGGGAGGCCCTCCACCCATCTCGTGATCCCGTTTCCTGTTCCTGTTTTCCTGCAGATCTGCAGCATCTGTAGTTCACTGCTCTACGTGAACATGTAGCTTCATCTTTCTCCTGTTCAGACAAGGCAGTGAGATCCGGATCTGTCAATTCCTCTCGTTGTTGGTGGACAGTGTTTTTTTCTGCAATATTTTCAGCATGTTTCCATATAACCACATAACAATTACAGCACAGAAACAGGCCATCTCAGCCCTTCTAGTCCATGTCGAATGCTTACTCTTACCTTGTCCCAGGCCTTTGCCCATAACCACTGGGCTGAGGCCTGGGACTAGGCCTCATTCCAGTGTTTTTACCTGCTGAAGGGCAGCCAATGTTTCTGGCTGTAGGACTCATTTATGTGAGAATTTAGCCTTTTGTATTTATCTGAGCTTTTCATAAATATGTACAGTTTAGTTCAGCTTCACTCCAGAATTTCCAAAGCAACAACCCAGTCGGTCAAATAGTTCCACACAATTAGTGTACGGTATTACATTTTTAAAATGTTTATGTTTTACGACTTATAGAGTTTAACTATTTAATATGTATATTCTTATTTTAAATCACAATGGTTAAAATCTATTGTTATGAATTAGGTGCTATTGCTGCCGCAGAGACAACAAATTTCATGACATCTGCCGGTGCTATTAAACCTGATTCTGATAATTGGTCTGGGAGACCCACCACCGGTCACCTGATCCCATTTACCGCAGATCGTAATGCGAGACTGAAGCCTTTTCTATTTATTTGCATTCCTCAGAAATGACACCAGTTAGGTTTCCTTCTGTGGTTCCAAAGCAGAAGCTCAGTCTGTCTAATATTTCCACACAATTAAAATGGGGAATTTGTTTATTTTTATCACATACTGAGCTACAGTGAAAATCTTGCCCGACCTACCATCCACACAGATCGATACATTACAACAGTACATTGAGCTGATATACGACAAAACAATAACTGTAACAAAGCATTATGGCTGCAGAGAAAGTGCAGAGCAGATAGACATATGGGGCAGGGTCACGTCGAGTTACATTGTGAGGTCGAGTCCATTTTATTGGACTGGAGACCATTAATTTGGCTTACAACCACAGACAGGAAGCTGTCCATGAGCCTGCTGGTACGCACTTTAAGGATTTTGTATCTCTTCCCCGATGGGGGATTGGGTTTGCAACAATAATGTCCAAAGTTGTGGGCATCTTTGGGTACACGGTCTGCTTTCCCGAGGCAGGGGAAGTGTAGGCAGAGTCCATAGAGGGGAGGCTTGTTTCTATGATGTTTCCAGATGAGACCAAAGTTCTCTGCAGTTCCTTGCAGTCATGGGCAGAGCTTTAACCATACGAAAGCGTGAAATATCGACAAGAAGCTCAGAGACCTCGGCCTTCACCCTGCCTTGTGCAGCTGGATCCTGGACTTCCTGTCAGATGGCCAGCAGGTGGTAAGAGTGGGCTCCCTCACCTCTGTCTCTCTGACCCTCAGCACACATGCCCCACAGGGTTGTCTCCTTGGCCCCCTCCTTTACTCTCTGTGCACCCATGACTTGTGTCGCCACCCACAGCTCCAATCTGTTAATTAAATTTGCTGATGACACTACATTGATTGGCCTAATCCCAAAATAACAACTTTCAATCAATCAAATGCTTCCTGACAAGGCTGGGTCCAAACAAACTTTTCACCCTTCTTCAGGAGATTAGTCAGAGGAAGAGCGATATCAGCAAAGTTCTTCCAGAACTTATGATAATATCCAACCATTCCCAGAAACCTTCCAAGAGCCTTCTTACCAGTCTGTCACAAAAACTGTGTGTCAACTGTCTAAGAAAAATAACAAGATGGCTTGAGTGGCAAAAATAGATTGAGGTGCTTTTATTTACAAAAATAGTGGAAAAACAAAAACTTGGATGTCCACATCAAAACAAGAAATTTTTTAAAAAATGCAATATATATACAGCTTGCAATTGTCACCTGTCTAGTTAACAGACACCCTCAAACTAAACAAAAAAAGAACCCAAAGCCAAGGCTTACAACTGCTAAGCCAATCCCCCGAGACAAACCAAAAGTTAATTAACTCAATTATCTTCCATTTCACACAATCTGAAACTCTACCAACAGTTCTCACAATATACACATATACCTCATCATAGGATTCACCATTTCCCGGTTAATTAACTTAAATAAACCCCATGAGTAATTAGGTAACATAACCCTTGTCCCAGGTAAAGATGGTATCCTCCACCATCGGCACACCTGTGCAGGTTGCTGCTGCCTCTATATAAGACAGCTCTATGCAGCAGCTCTGTTTCAGACCCAGTGACTGTGGAGGAGAGAGACGTCAGATTATCATGACATTTCGGCAAAACACTTACTGAAAAGATGAATATGAATAAATTGACCTGAGATAATAAACTGTGACATAGTGTGTTTCTTTTTCTCATACCTATTACTGCTGGGGATGAGTGTAAAATTGTGACTGTTGATTTATTGTGACGCGTGCACTCACCACAATAACAGAGGGGAATAATGTGTGTGGCTGACCCTTTGAGTGTTTTACCAAGTGTACCATGAGACGTCTGTAATCAGTGACCAGCCTTCGTCACACAGTCGGAATAGGAACTTCAGAAATTGCCTGGATTTTGCCTGCACAGGAGCCAACTTGCCTTGACCTACAACACAGCCAAGATAGATCAGAGTGGCATGGCCAAATTCACTCTTAGCTAAGTCAACTGTAAGGTTGGCCCTGGAAAGCCTGTCAAACAGCTTTTCTACTACAGAGATATGCTCTTCCCAAGTGTCACTCCCTGTGACTAAGTCATCAATATAGGCATCTGTGTGTCCTAATCCTTGAATTACAGAATCACTCATTCTCCGGAATGTTCTTGCAGCATACTTTATTCCAAATGGTGAAACATTGTATTCATACAACCCAGAAGGTGTAACAAATGCAGAAATTTCTCTACCTCAGTCCGTCAATGGAACACACCAATACACTTTCACAGATCAATCTTTGTAAGAAATTACCTTTTCCAACCTTATCGATGCAATCATCCACCCTAGGGATAGGATAGGCATCTGTTTTTGTTACTGCATTTACCTTCCTATAATCAGTGCAAAATCTAACACTACCATCAGGTTTGGGCACAATAACGCAGGGTGAGCTCCAATCTGATGTTGAAGGCCTAATAATACTATTTTCCAGCATATATTCAATTTCTTGCTCAGCCAATTTACACTTCTCCACATTCAGCGATATGGGTGTTGTTTAATCGGTTTGGCTTGACCAATATCTACGTCATGTACTACGACCGTGGTTTGCTTGGGAACATCGGGAAATAAATCTTTAAACTTCAGAATTAATTCCTTCAGCTGTTGTTGCTTTGGCTGCAGATGAGCCAACTTGTTGTCAATGTTTTCGAGAACAACCGAGTTCATTAGCCTAACCGGGACCATGTTTGGCTTGTGAAAAGTCTCAGATGAGTCAATTGTTTCATTCTCAGGGTTGTCAGATTGATATGTTTGACAACGCTCACCGATGGTGCCTGCTTGTCAGAATAAGGCTTTATCATATTGATGTGTACCACCTGTGTTAGTTTACGTCGGTTGTGTGTTTTAATAACATAATTCACATCATTAATATGAGAGACTAATTCATACAGTCCATTGAATTTTGCTTCAAGTAGAATCGTCAACATTGGAGATAAGGCAAGCACATTATCCCCCACCTAGTATTTTCTTTTGTTTTGGTCCGCTTATCAAACCAACACTTCATTTTGTTTTGAGAAATCTTTACGTTTTGTCTCGCTGGACGACAGGCTTGGTATAGTTTATTTTTGAACTTCAAAACATAGTCTAACAAGTTAACATATACATCCCCCTCAATCCACTGTTCCTTTAACAAGGTCAAAGGTCCTCTCACTCCATGACCAAATACAAGTTCAGATGGACTAAAGCCCAGTGACTCCTGTACCGACTCTCTTAAGCCTGATTTATACTTGTGCGTCAAGTGTACGCCATAGGCACTACGTACCCTACGCCGTACCCACGCTGTACCCTACGCCGCAGGGTAACGTGCACCTCCTCTAAAAAGTAACTCACGCATTGCGGCAACGCAGACCGCAATAACTGTGATTGGTCCGCTTGGTAGCATCGCATTTCCGGTTGCTTTTCTCTGCCATGTCTGTACACTGATGCGAAATAAATGGTTGGAGGCAATGAACCAAATCGTCAAATCTACCTGCCGACATGGGAAAATATTTGAGATGCATTTCCTCATCCATGTCTCTCACGAAGAAACTCAACAGTGTCAGAGAAACCCCACGGCCAACTTGCATTTTGGTGGTGAAGTGCAGAGCAATGCAGACACAACTACACATACTCGCTACGGCATAGGGCTACGCAAAAATTAAATCGGGCCTACGGTGTAGGATACGGCGTATCCCGAACGCACAAGTATAAATCAGCCTTTATGGTGAACAAAAGCAAATGTATTCCTTCATCCCAGTCATTCCCATTTTCAACACAGTACGTCTTAATCATTGTTTTGAGGGTAGAATGAAATCTTTCTAAAGCCTCTTGTGATTCCGGATGGTACGCAGACGATGTAATTTGTTTAGCTCCCAGTTCATAAACTACCTGTTGGAATAATCCAGATGTAAAATTACTTCCTTGGTCAGACTGGATTTCTTTAGGCAAACCAAATAAAGTAAAAAAACTTGTTTGGAGCCTTCGCCACAGTTTTAGCTTTAATATTTAGCTTTAATAAAATTTGGAAAACGGTTCACCGAATGCAGGTATAGGCCGGAGTGGGGCCACTAGGGTGACCTGATTAGGTTTACCCACAACTTGACAAGTGTGACAGGTTCTGCAAAAGGTCACAATATCTTTCCTCAAATTCGGCCAGTAAAATCCTTTCATAATCCTGTTTACAGTTTTATTCATGCCAAAATGGCCACCTACGGGCATACTGTGGGCCAAAGTTAAAATTTCAGTCCCATAAACTTTAGGAATAATTGCCCATTCCTCACTCGCAGGTATAGCAGGTGGCCTCCACTTCCTCATTAACACTCCATCCTTGAGATAATACCCTACTGTCATTTTCTTAATCTCATCATCTGAGAAAGATGTTTCTTATAAAGCTTCAATCTCAAGGTCTCGGTTCTGTTCTGCTATAAACTCCTTCCTAGACAGGGATAAATCTTTCTCATCAGACTTACTACCTGAATCCTGTTGAAACAATGAAGGCAGAAAATTCCCCAACAAGTCATCATAACCTGAGTCCTGATTTTGGCTATCTTGGGTATCAGAATCATGCTGCACAGAACCGTCTGCATTGGCAGACGTTTTAGCCATACTTCGAGTTACTGTGATAAATGTGAAAATCCATCTGTGGGTTGTCAGTGGTTGGTTTAGTTGTCAACTGCACTGCAGGAACAACTTTACCATCTGCCAGGTCATTCCCTAACAGCAAAGTAACATCTTCCACCTGTAAACTGGAGCATAATCCAATCTTAACAGGTCCCGAAACTAACCCTGACTGTAAAGTCACCTTGTGCAATGGAACAGAAACAATGCTGCCCCCAATGCCTCTAATAAGATTTACCTCACCTATCTCAGTCTCATCACCAAACTTTAGAATGCTGTCTAATATAAGTGACTGAGAAGCCCCAGTATCTCGAAGAATTTTCACTGGTACCAGGGTTGACCCTTCCATTACTAATACAAACCCATCTGACATAAAATGATCAAATCCCTTTTTAACTTGGCCCGACCTCTCAGTCCTTAACTGAGCCGCAACCGAATGTTCAGAACCATGTGGGTTTATAGGTGCTTCAACATACAAATCAAAGGTATTTGGGACTGTCTCCTTTTCCTTTTTCTTCTTCAGGACAGAACAATTAGCCATCATATGACCAGCTTTCTTACAATAGTAACAAGAGAGACCAGAATATTTCTCCTTCAACTGCTTCTCTTCATCCTTACTCTTGTCACTAGTCCCAGCTTTAATTTCTGGTTTACCCTGGTTATCCCTGCTACTCTTTTGGAAACTCTTACTCGGGGTAAACATAACCTTGTGGGTTAAAGCAAACTCATCTGCTAATTGAGCAGACTCCTGCAAAATGGCAGCATCCTTTTCATCTAAATACATCTTTATGTCACCACGGATGCACCTTTTGAATTCTTCAATTAAAACCAACTCTTTCAAGCTGTTAAAATCATCATTTACATTTTTATATGTGCACCAGCGGTCAAAACACACAAACTTCTCATAAGCAAATTCCATATAAGTTTGGTTCACAGGTTTCCTCGAATTTCTAAACTTTTGCCTGTATGCTTCTGGGACCAACTCGTAAGCTTTGAGCACAGCCTGTTTCACTATGTCATAATCAGCTGCTTCAACAACTGTCAAAGCAGAATAGGCTCACTGAGCCTTCCCCTTAATTACACTTTGTGGCCAACCCTCTTTTGGGCACTTTAAACTCTGAGCTCTATCAAAAATTTAAACTCTATCAAAATGCTGAAAGTATTTATCAACCTCTGCATCATCAAATGAAGGAACCAATTTAACTTCCTGACTGCCCTCAAACTTATCACCAGAGTCTAATGCTAGACCCCTTTGCTGCAATCTCTCTATCTTTTCCAGCTCGAACAGCCTCTGTCTTTCTGCTTCCTCCCTGTTTTTCTGCCTCTTCTCTCTGTTTTCCTGCCTCTCCAGCCTCAACCTGCCTCTGCCTTTCCACAGCCTCCATCTTCAATCTTTCTAACTTGCATGGGAGGCCAAGCTCACTAGGTTTACTTTCAGGAAACACCTCCAACTCCTCCACTTTAAACACACCCTCAGATACATAATGTTCAGCTATTATCCTCTGCATCTGTGACCTCCTCATTGTCGATTTCACCTTTGCAAGTTTTAACCATTTAACAATACTCAACAACTCAATCCTTCTGGTGTCCTTTAGTGCCTTAGAGGTTGGCGCTTCCAGAAATCCATCAACATGCATTGCTGCTGATTTTCCACACACAAATAAATCAAAAGGGATTTCTCCAATGAAATCGATAATTAATCAATATGCCTCCAAATCTTTTCCTATATCGGATGCAGGCCCCAATTTTGACCCCGTAACACTATAGAAATGAGTCAGCAGCAATAGACTACACCAAGAGTCTGTTTTTGATGTTAAATCCACTATCTTTATTAGTACCTACTAACAATACAGTAACTTAAGCAAGATAAACAAAAGTTAACAGTGTTATATGTATATATGTGGGTAAATATAACTCCCAAACTATTGAGCTCAGGGGAAACAAGGCTTGGAGTCTTGAGATGGTGAACTATGAAAGTTCAGTTAAACCACAGAATAGTTGATGAGAGAGAGATATTTGTAATCCAGAGTAAATGTCGAGAGAAGGCAATAACGTTGAATTCCACAGCATCCATGGTGGTAAAACGAGAGAACAGTCGCTGTAGATTTTATCTGTCGTCGTTCCAAATCCACATACAAATTATCACCAAAAGTGACTTTTCACAAGGGGTATCGTCTTCAAGTGAATTTCCACACCACACCCAGGCAAGGGTTAACACATAAGTGGTCTTCACAGGATACCCCAAATCAGATCCACTCCTATGGATCAAACGAGGTGACAACCACACATTCAACGTATGCTGAATCGATAATTAACCCACCCTTGTGGGCAGAGGAAAGTTCGAAACAGTGACCCTTGGCCACTCGTTCCCTTGTTCCGATCCTTCCATTTTTCCTCCTTCATCTCCGTCTGACTCTGAGTGTCTGTGTCCGTGGTTAAAACTAAACAAGCAGCGAGCGATGTAAACAAGATGCAAGTCAGACTGATTTCCATTCTTAATCTCTCTCTCTCTCAAAATGACAGTCCACAGCAAACAAAATCTAGGGATTCATAACAATGGCCATTCCCCAGTGTTAACTGACTGGTGTGCCAGTAGCTTGGATGACTGAGTGAATCCCTTCCCACATTCTAAGCAGGTGAATGGCTTCTCCCCAGTGTGAACTCGCTGATGACTCTGTAGGTGGGATAACTGAGTGAATCCCTTCCCACATTCTAAGCAGGTGAACGGCTTCTCCCCAGTGTGAACTCGCTGATGTCTCTGTAGGTAGGATGACTGAGTGAATCCCTTCCCACAGTCTGAGCAGGTGAATGGTTTCTCCCCAGTGTGAACTCGCTGATGACTCTGTTGGTCGGATGACTGAGTGAAACCCTTCCCACAGTCTGAACAGGTGAATGGCCTCTCTCCAGTGTGAACTGATTGGTGTGCCATTAGTTTGAATGACTGAGTGAATCCTTTCCCACATTCTCAGCAGGTGAATGGCTTCTCCCCAGTGTGAACTCGCTGATGATTCTGTAGGGTGGATGACTGAGTGAATCTCTTCCCACAAACTGAGCAGGTGAACGGCTTCTCCCCAGTGTGAACTTGCTGATGTCTCTGTAGGGTGGATGACTGAGTGAATCCCTTCCCACATTCTAAGCAGGTGAACGGCTTCTCCCCAGTGTGAACTCGCTGATGACTCTGTAGGTGGGATGACTGAGTGAATCCCTTCCCACATTCTAAGCAGGTGAATGGCTTCTCCCCAGTGTGAACTTGCTGATGTCTCTGTAGGTAGGATGACTTAGTGAATCCCTTCCCACAGTCTGAGCAGGTGAACAGTTTCTCCCCAGTGTGAACTCGCTGATGACTCTGTAGGTGGGATAACTGAGTGAATCCCTTCCCACATTCTAAGCAGGTGAACGGCTTCTCCCCAGTGTGAACTCGCTGATGACTCTGTAGGTGGGATGACTGAGTGAATCCTTTCCCACATTCTGAGCAGGTGAACGGCTTCTCCCCAGTGTGAACTCGCTGATGACTCTGTAGATGAGATGACTGAGTGAATCCCTTCCCACAGACTGAGCAGGTGAACGGCTTCTCCCCAGTGTGAACTCGCTGATGTCTCTGTAGGTTGGATGACTGAGTGAATCTCTTCCCACAGACTGAGCAGGTGAACGGCTTCTCCCCAGTGTGAACTCGCTGATGACTCTGTAGGTGGGATAACTGAGTGAATCTCTTCCCACATTCTAAGCAGGTGAACGGCTTCTCCCCAGTGTGAACTCGCTGATGTCTCTGTAGGGTGTAAGAGTGAGTGAATCTCTTCCCACAGTCGGAGCAGGTGAACGGTTTCTCCCCAGTGTGAACTCGCTGGTGAGCCATTAGGTCAGATAACTAAGTGAATCCTTTCCCAGAAATTCAGCAGATGAACAGCCTCGACCCAGTGAGAACTGACTGGTGAGTCCACAGGTGGGAAGACCGACTGAATCCCTTCTCACACACAGAACAGATGAATGGCCTTGTCCAGTATGAACTTGCTGATGTACCTTCAATTGAGATAACCGACTGAATCCATTCCCATTGTGTAAAATGACGGGAATGCCAGTCGGTCAGATGATCGAGTGAATCCCTCCCCACTGTCTGAGCAGGAAGGATGGCCGATTGAATCCCTTGTTCCTCTTCTTAAATATCTAGACAGAGACAGCAAAACTGGCGTGCCGTGTTTGAGATTCCTGGAGACAAATTCCTTCTCGTTTTTAACCTGTAAGAAGATTTACAAAATCCATCAGTCAGTGTAGGACAACATTTCAGATGAGATTACTTGAGTTGCCAAGGTTTGATCTGGTATCACACTGTTACAGTGAGGTTCAACCCAAGCTGGACAGAGAAATCATCTTCTGACTGGGCACAGTGCTGGTATCTGGAATGACCATCAATTCCCTGATGCTATTCCTGTCTCTATCAGAATGGGGCATTTCTGCCGTCTCCAATCTGTGACTTGGCTCAGTTTGACTCTCTCCATTGGTATTATTCCCTGTTCCTGCTGAGCAGCATGGGTGCCTCGCCCACAGTAACTGAAACACTCTCTCGCAAATAGTCTTTCTTGATGTGCATCTGGGATTTTCTTTTATGTATTATTAACTTAAAGTGCCACAGTTTTAACGTCATATAAAAAAATCCTGCTGAGATGAATGGTTGGTCCACACAGCTGTTAAAAGGACTTAGAGTGAATTTTTGTATTATTTCAGGTTCTTGTCACAGTCACAGAAAATTACAACACAGAAACAGGCCCTTTGGGCCATCTGGTTTTTGCTGAACTATTTAAACTGCCCACTCCCATACCCCTACCATCCAGGTACCTATGCAAACCTCTTAAATGTTGAAATTGAGCTCACATGCACCACTTGTGCTGGCTGCTCATTCCACACCCGGATGACCGTCTGTGTGAAGAAGTTTCCCCTCATGTTCCCATTAATGTTTCACCTTTCACCCTTAACCCATGGCCTCTGGTTGTCGTCCCACCGCATCCCAGTGTTAAAAGCCAGCTTGCATTTACCTTATCTATATCCCTCATAATTGTCGTATACCTCCATCAAATCTCCTCTCAATCTTCCATGTTCCAAGGAATAAAGTCCTGACCTGTTCCATCTTTCCCTATAACCCAAGTCCTCCAGACCTGGCAACATCCTTGTGAATTTTCTCTGAACTCTTTCAACATCTCTTACATCTTTCTTGCACATTGGTGACCAAAACTGCACACAATACTCCAAATTAGGCCTCACCATTGTCTTGTACAATGTCAACAAAACATCCGTCTCCTGTACTCAGTACTTTGGTTCATGAAGGCCAATTTGCCTAAATCTTTCTTTCTGTCCCTATTTAACTGTGACACCACTTTCAGTGAATTATGGACATGTATTCCCAGATCCTTTCCTTCTACAGCACCCCTCAGTGCCCGACCATTCACTGTGTAAGACCTTGGTCCTACCAAAATGCAACACCTCACACTTGTCTCCATTAAATTCCATTTTGCATTTCTTAACCCATTATTCTAGCTGATCCAGATTGCACTGCAAGCCATGATAGTCTTCCTCGCTGTCCACTACACCCCAATCTTGGTGTCATCCACAAATTTGCTGATCCAGCTAACCATGTTAACATTCAGATTACTGATATAGATGACAAACAACAACAGATCCAGCTCTAATCCCTGTGGCACACCACTAGTCACAGGCCTCCAGTCAGAGAGGCAACCATCTGCTGCCACACACTGGCTTCTCCCAAAGACAGTGTCTCATCCAATTTACTATCTCATCTTGAATGCTGAGTGACTGAACCTTCTTGACCAACCTCCCATATGAGACTTTGTCAAGTGCCTTGCTAAAGTCCATGTAGACAACATCCACTGCCTTGCCTTCATCCACTTTCCTGATAACTTCCTCGAGAGACTCTACAAGATTGGTTAGATATGACCTACCGTGCACAAAGCCATGCTGCCTATCCTTAAACAATCCACATCTATCCAAGTAGTTATAGTATATATCTGGCTCCTGCACACACATTCCAATAACTTTCCCACTACTGATGTCAAGCTCACCAACGTATAATTTCTAGTTTATTGTTAGAGCCTTTCTTGAACAGTGGAACAACATTGGCTGTGCTCCAATCCTCCAGTACCTCACCTGTCACAAAGGATTATTTAAATATCTGTGCTTGGGCCCCGACAATTTATGCAGTTGTCTGCCGCAGGGTCCCAGGGAACAACTTGTCAGGCCCTGGGGATTTATCCACGCTAATTTGCATTAAGACAGCAAACACCTCCCCCTCTGTAATCTGTACAGGGTCCATGAAGTTGATGCTGCTTTGCCTCACTTCTATAGACTCTGTGTCCATCTCCTGAGCAAAAAAATAAAATCTCCCACATCTATTTAGTCTCCTCATATGGATCAACATTCTGATCTTCCAGAGGATTAATTTATTCCCTTGCAATCTTTTCACACTAAAAAGTTGGATGTCCTCGGGGGTGGAATTATGATATTGTAGTCATTAGTGAGTCTTGGTAGCACCCAACAGTCTGAGGCATTTAGAGGAACAAAATATCTGGGGCCTCAGTATCTCTTGAAAACCAAGGTTCCCTGCACCAGTTACCTTTCAACTTCTATTTTGCAGGCACGTACAATCTCTGCACCATCAAAATTTCACTTCTGAAGGCCTCCCACTTACCAAGTACTCCTTTGCCAGAAAACGCCTGTCCCAAACCACACTTGTCAGATCCTTTCTGAAACCATTAAAATTGACCTCTCTCCAATTTAGAATCTCAACCCATGGTCCAGACCACACTTTTTCCATATTTACTTTGAATCTCATAGCATTATGATCACTAAATTCTGTCACCAGCCCTGGATCATCAGCTCATTGCACACTTCTACGTCAGGAATTCTATGTACTGATTAAGGGCACATTTGACAATTCTACCCCAGCTAGTCCTTTTACAGTATGGGAGTCCCTGTCAATATATGGAAAGTTAAAATCACTTACTGAATCAACCTTTGTTTCTTGGCATGGTCTGCGATCTCTCTACAAATTTGTTCCTCTAAATCGCTCAGACTGTTGTGTGCAAACAAGTCCCAGTAATTGCTACAATATCATAATTCCCTGTCCTGAGCTCATCTGGATTTCCTACGATGCTTCTTGCATTGTGATATACACAGCTCAGCACATTCATCGCTCCATGCTCAACCATTTGATTGCTGACTCTGTCTGAGGTCTGACCAACATCTGACTAGTGTCAAGAAAACAAACTCTCCCTCATTGTCACAAAAACAAACGATCTGATTGTGGACGACAGGATGAATGGAGACAGGCTAACCCCTATTGACATCAATGGATCTGGGGTTGAGAGGGTGAACAGCTTTAAGTTCCTCGGCATAAACATCACCGAGGATCTCACATGGTCTGTACATACTGGCTGTGTTGTGAAAAAAGCACAACAGCACCTCCTTCACCAGAAGCTTGGGACGGGGCCCCAAATCCAAAGAACTTTCTACTGGCACACACATTCCAATAACTTTCCCACTACTGATGTCAGGCTCACCAACGTATGGTTTCCTATTTTATTTTTAGAGCCTTTCTTGAACAGTGGAACAACATTGGCTGTTCTCCAATCCTCCAGTACCTCACCTGTCACTCAGGATGATTTAAATATCTGTGCTTGGGCCCCGACAATTTCTGCACTTGTCGGCCGCAGAGTCCCAGGGAACAACTTGTCAGGCCCTGGGGATTGATCCACGCTAATTTGCCTTCAGACAGCGAACACCTCCATCTCTGTACAAGGTCAATGAAGTTGATGCAGCTTTGCCTCACTTCTATAAACTCCTATAAACTCCTGTATATCTCCTAAGCAAAAAAATAT